>NW_025763702.1:0-208606 GCF_020744475.1 Fusarium redolens | reverse complement strand
AACCCCTAAACCTAACCTAAACCCTAACCCTAACCCTAACCCTAACCCTAACCCTAACCCTAACCCTAACCCTAACCCTAACCCTAACCCTAACCCTAACCCTAACCCTAACCCTAACCCTAACCCTAACCCTAACCCTAACCCGACACAGTGCCGGCCGCTGATGATTAGCACTGTATGCACTGTGTATCCCTAGATACTGCCGTCGTTTCTTCACAACTTTCTCTTTCTCTTTCTTGCGCTACCGCGCCTCTGCCGAGTGCTAAACACGCGCTCGCGCGCGTACAGCGGTACACCCACCCGCCCAAAGTCTTAAAAAGTCCTTTTTGTCTTTTCTGTTTTGCACTATACTTATACCTAGTCTACGCCCTATTCAGGGCCGTGCGAAAATACACTGTATCGCACTGTGCAGACCCTCAACCTTCAACCCTGACCCCCCTTGTGAAACCCTGACTAACTAACCCAGATAACCCTCCGCGTCACCCGTCAGTGGCTTCCCTACTACTACCAGGCACTGGAGTCCTCACCGACAACAACTACAAAACTACTCTCAAGACTCTCCCTTCGGAGAGCGAAAAGTCTGCCTTCCCCCCCTTAACCCCAACAGCTGGCCTCTTACCTTTCTCGATCAATCCAATCCAATCCAATCCAATCCAAAACCTGTGCTTGTGCTTTAGACTTAGGGCTACGGGTAAAACATCAAAGCGATACCCCAGATGTTCCCCTTCCCTTCAAATCCAAGCCCCTACCTATCTCATCTCATATCCCATACCGGCAACTGAGACGAGATTAATCAGCCGCTTGGCCGCCCTGCTCATCCTACAGCAGCGAGAGCCTAGGTTTCCCTATTAGAACACCAAGCCGTGACTGCAAAAATCTCTTTCCAGTCTAATAGGGAACAGACAACCAGTTGATCATGAATCCATTTATGAATCGCCTCGGATAGGAACCCTCCGAGCTCAATATGCACTGCATATATGGGCAAGGCGACCAGCCAAGAAAAACCGCAGACGTCACTAATATCCCCCTTGGGCTACCCGTCTGCTCCCTTAATCCTAAGATCAATTGCCTAAACCATCACGGTAGTACAATTGTCTCTACAGCCCCGACTTGAGAGACATAGATTGGGGAGGGTCGACTGTGGCTAATCTCAACGGAGTGAAAGAGCCGGAGAAGAGGAAGAAGAAGAAGAAGAAAAACGAGAGAAAAAAAGAAAAGAGAGAGAAAAAAGAGAAAAGGCATATGTTAATAATAAACTTAAACCCAATTGATTGAATCTGTCAACCTGATCGTCAACCCTTCTCGCTTCGCTGCTGTATATCCCCATATTCATAATATGGCCGCTGCTCTTCCTGTTCTGAGTTTGGCTGTAGTTGAAAGTGGAGAAATGGTCCGCTCCAAAATTTGGGGGACTGCTTCCCTTTTGAACCCGCCCAGCCAACCCTTGCAGCTACCCCTGCCCCCCCCCCCCCCGGCCTTGGTCATCATCCTAGTTGCCGTAATTGTGACTGCAACGAAGCATTCTTCTCGTCTGCCGTTCAAAACGGGACATTAAGAAGGACGATATCCATAAGTTTTGTGACCTTATTGAGGAAATCGCTGTGCCTTTTATCTTAAAGGAAGATGCATCCACTCCCGGCGCAAAAAATATATTGCTGAGCCGGCTCGAGGAAGAAGGGACTCGTCGTGGCATGAAATACTCTGGGGAAATATATTGAAGTATGTTTTCGTTCGACTTGTACTGTTTAACACAAATACATAACTTTTCGCCCATCTTACGTGAAGAAATACATGTTGGAGTGGTGGTGATGATGCTGGAGTCGCGACGTGGTTTTTCCGAATATTATTACTGGTAATTCATTTTTTCAACACTCAACGAACTACCCTGTACCAAACAACCCATTCCGTGGCCGCTACGTATTTTACTCTTCAACCACCGTAAAGTACATATTCGACTTAGGCTATCTAGTATTTAGTATTGCGTCGGAGTTCTTTCCTTCACTTGGTGTGTATTATTTTACAGAATTTTTGGGTCGAGTATGATGTCGGTTTTGAAACATCGGTCCAAGTATGGTGCCGGCCAAAACTGCCTAATTTCCCGTTAAACCTCGACGGCTTATTCTAGCTGGGCAACAAACCTTGTCCAGGCTTTGGGACCTAACAACTTGCTTTTTTTATCCGTCGCCTGCTGCGATCATAACTTATGCACGTGTGCGCTACAAAGGTAGCCTTAAAATTGCGCAAGAGAGTACATCATAGTTCTCACCCCATCATGTACGCTCTGCATACGTTCACGCCGCCCACCCCCGTCTGGTTCGACAGTGCACCTCAAACTAGTGTTATCTTCGCCATAAGGATGAAAGGTAGCTATTGCACTATCTATTATGGAGAAGCCTCTGCCCGTCTTGACTGATCTTCACAGTGATTACTACATTACTCTAGCTTGGCTGTCATCTGATCTCTGACTGCCTTTCTCAAACGTTTTTGTGGCCTCCACGACCCATCCGTTTCATCTGTCTGCGCGGTTAAACTCGTGTCGCCTGAATGGATCGAATCCGTATTGGCAACAGCCTTGCCAGCTCGTACACGGCCACGCCGTCGGAAATATCTCCGGAGCCTTTCCCGCTCATCCGCTGTTCGTGGATATTTCCTAGCTAGTAGCTGCAGATAACGACATCCTCGTGACTGTGCTGCCAGATCTCTTGCAGCGTCTTGCTCGGCTTGTCGTGTCGCGGAACGCGAAAACATGCGAGATTGTCCGATTTCGGGTGTGATGCTCGCAACTGGAGAGCTGGGGTCGACATCGCCTGCCTCTAACAGTTCCTCGAACAATCGACTGAGTTCATCTAGAGTCTTATCCCGGATGCGTGTAACCATCCGTAGTTGGGGCGGATGGCCTCTCTCTACGACGGGAAAGATACAACCCCTGTTGTACGCCTCAACCGCACGGCCAAGTTGAAGTGCATCAATGTCAATACAGTCACGCGTGCTCCTGACTAAATCCCCGGCAGACCAGTGGTAGCACGGCTTTGCATTATCTGAGCTATTCACCCACCCAGTGATGCCGAAACGACGCTTGCATACCTCTGATAATAGCTGCGATAGATTATCTTGCACAGAGACGTGGCGATCTACGTCGTTGACTTTTCGCGTTGGCATAGCTGGTTCGTGGTGCCTTGTGGACTTATCCAATGGGGTATTATGGATAATCGAGGCCCAGGTAAGCCGGCGTTTGAGATTGGTAGCCCGGCTTTCCTTTGTCGTCGTTAGAAGCTCTGTGTCTGATGGCCAGGGCAGAATCCAATGCGTCAATAGCACAATCCGCCTCAGCTGTGCGTACCACTGTGTTGCGGCCGCCGCCCCAAGACCCATCTCCACGAGCTCGATGCTTCGACGAGTTGCGATACGGTAGGGCAGCGAAGCCCACCCTCTCCGACGCTTCATAGCCGTGCCAGTAGAGCTCGGCGAGAATAGGTCATCAAAGAGATCCTTCATGCTTGTCGACCGTATTTTGTTTCCGGCGACAAGGTGCGGTCTCGTGTGGCTCACATCACGTTGACGGTCGTGAAACAGGTTCGATAGCCCATCGTAGCATAAGCTTGGTGGACTAGACACTGGATAGCTCATCGACGCCTCGTCCGTCACATCAGAGCCCGTCTTCCAGCTAATACTCTTCAAGGCCACACGCCAGACATCCCGCTGAAAGAGCTCGATGACTGTGGAGTGCAGGTATTCGAGCCACAGTCTCTTTGCCGCCGCGTCGTCCTGCACTCGATATCGCCCTAGCCAACTCTGGGCTTGCCACATGCGAACGTGAACGTCTCGAATATCCTTGAGGACTCTCCATTGACGCTTGTAATCCTGGCGTAGGAGGTCGTTACCTACGGCGAGTCGATCGCCAACATCGGAAGCGAACCGCCAGGTATTCCAGTCAAACTTCCCTGGTAGCCACCAGCCAAATCCGTGCGACTTAGACGTCTTGTTCAGACCTAGCCCTTCTCGCTCTACCTTGACGATCCGCGCTTCCCCACCCTCAACTCTCACGCGCTGCGTCGACGTCCATCTATCTCCCCAGAGTACCGATTCTTTCGCGATGAGGGAACAATCGTAGCTGAACCGAAGTCCACGAAGCGCTGCTGCCATAACAACAGTCTCGGGAAGTGAATATTTCAAGCCGGTCTGCGATTTTACATACTCAAATAGGAAACAATATCGATTGACGCTAGCACGGAGGAAACGGGCCATCGTTTGAGAAGAAACGGAGAAGAATGGATGGTCCCTCTCTTTATCTTCTTCATCATCGCCTGACCCATCCTGCGGGGGGCTAGATGAGAACATACCAGTGATACGCCGTAGAAGGGCCAATGATACCCTGTCTTCTGCACGTATACCATATGTGAATGGGTGATGTGTTGATTCTTCATGATGTATCTCATCATCATCATCATCATCATCATCATCCTGGTCGACAGCAGGAACGTTGCGATGAATACGGAGCTTGCTCAGACGGTAGGCACATTGTACTCGGGACTGGTGGGCATGTGCCCCTCGTGTGGAGTTACGTTGATCTCTGAGATACGATGGGTCTAGCGCCATGCTCTCGGTGTGGCGGTTCTGGAACGGGTACTGCTTAGCTGCATCGAAGGGAACTTTGATGAGGTTGTAGAACTGGCTATACACGAGACCGTTTCGAAGCTCCCAGCTTGATGAACTAGGAGTGATGGTCATGTCTCTCGCATCGCGAAGAGTGACAAACGGATAGGTCGTCCTGCGGATTGGCGGAGCCTGACGTTTGCCCGATTCGTCCTTGCAAGCGTCTTCCTCACGATGATACAGCCGATTTTGGATCCGGCTCCACTGTAGCCGGCGACGCCAGAGCCTATCCATGCAGCAACGGCGCCAGATAAGTACGCGTCCATGTGGTCCTGTATCGGCCGGCGTCATCTGGCGGCCGATGTCAATGTAAGTGACATCCGGATCAATGTACGCCTCGTCAACCGCAGAATTCCAGTGGTGCTGCCACTCCGCGAGTGCCGACTCGAACGTGGGCCGCATCCATGTCAGTTTGGTGTTCTTAGCAGCCATGTAGAGTCGCAACCCTGCATATTCAGGCCAGAGAGCAGCCCTGGAATGTATCTCCTCCCATAAAGCTGCGAGGTAGCGGGACTGAAGCGTGACGTAGAAGTGCTTGCGTCGTGACCCCGGCTGTGCGGCCGGACCGTCTCGTCTTTTCGCTCCGGTAAACCCATCCAGTTCTTCTTCCATATCGGCCTCATCTTCCTCCGCCACCGCCAGAGCTACTAACGCTTCCCGGGGCGCACTGCAGTCCGAAGACGCGATGGCATGTGTCTTTGGGATATACTGGAGTATGTTATTGTCATCGACAACAGCTTGTATGGCGGGCAGCATCACCTCCTCGTACCAGTGCACGAAGTTCTTTTTGGGAATACAGGTCTGGCTGTAAGGATCGGAGAGCTTGCCGGAGAAAAGGGCAGGGAAGAAGGCCCAGATGAACGTATCCGCAAGGCCAATGACACGTCCAAGGCAGTAGTTGGGGACATTGTGGAGGCGAATTTTTTGGGATCTCCGCGCGGTAAGCTTGAGTACGTTATCAATATTACGTGAGGCATGATGTTATTTTCGAGACCTAAGCGCGCGCTTTAGACGTATGGGAGGTTTCCATGACCCGCTTGAATCGGCAGAGTCGCTATCACTTGTATTGCTCTTTACGCTCTCGCTCTCCCTCTCGACAGATTTAGATTCTATTGTGTCCTCGTCTGCTGTTTGGTCACAGTTAAGGGCAGACTTCTGATGGCTGAATCCATGCCGTGTCATCCGGTTGTTAGAGCCAGTGGAAGACTGACTTAAGCAGGGGATCGTGCAACCTAACGGCATAGAGCTGTTCCCAGCTTGTTTGTCCATGGACTCGGTCTGTACGATCCTGATGAGTTCGCTAAATAACTGATCTAACTCCTCAAGTGTGCTATTACGTATACGTTTCACTAGCCTCAATATCGGTGGTCGGCCCCGTTCAGCAAGGGGGTAGATCTTCCCATTGCTACAGGGCTCAACAGCTCGACCAATGTTGAAAGCATCAACAAAAAGTGTAGTAGCGGTACATTGAAGAAGATCATCAGGGGTCCAGTGAAAACGTCTGTCCAACGGGTCGGACTCGGGTGTCCATCCAGACGTTCCGAAGCGCCTGGCTGATGTTGTGATCATGGTTTCACAGAGCTTGTCTCTTATTGTGATCTGGCGTTCCCTGTCCTCCATAGGACAAATAGGTACGGTAGAACGACAGCTGTACAGACGTAATAGATCGGGAGTGGCGTAAACAATAGAGACCCAGATCAGTCTCCGTTTAAGGCCTTTCTTGCGGCTCTCCTTTGTGGTAGAAATGATATTTGTAGTGGATGGCCAAGGCAGTATCCAATGTGTCAGTAAAAGGAGCCGACCAAGCTTCATGAACCAACGAGACGCTTCTGCGCACCCTAGGACTTCACTTATGACCTCAAAACTGCGCCGCACAGCAATACGATAAGGAGTGATTTTATGGTATTTTCGTGGTTCAAGTCGTCCTTCATGGAGATCAAATCCCAAGAGGTCACATACAAGGTCCCAGATATCCAGTGAACGAACCTTGTTACCCGTCAGAAGATATGGTCGAGTGTGACTGATACTCCGGCGTCGATCGTGGAACAAGTCTTGTAGAACATCGTAGCAATAATCTGGGGGGTCAGATTTAGAGAATTCAGTGGCCGCCTTCTCGTTGAGGTCAGAACCTGTCGTCCAGTCGAGGCTCTTGACGGCTTCGGACCAGACGTCGCATTGGAAGAGCTCGATCACAGTACTGTACAGGTACTCAAGCCAGATGCCCCGATTGACTGGCCGTTCTCGAACTGAGTAATGCTGAGCCCACTTATAGGCCTGCCACATGCGTGCATGGACATCACGAATGTCCTGAATAACCCTCCATTGACGACCATAATCGCGTTGTATGATATGGTGGTTCGCAATAATTCGATCGCCAACATCATTTTTGAAGCGCCATTTATCCCAATCAAATTTACCTGGGAGCCACCAGCCTAGCCCATAGTCCCTTGAAGATTTGTACAAGCCTAGACCTTCTAGCTCTACTTCGTCACCCTGCTGCTGATCGTTTTGTGGTGTAGTACTGCGGCCCTGTCTCCATCGATCTCTCCACAACAATGGTTCCTTTGCGATGATACCAGACATGCTGAAACGGAGGCTACGGAGCGCCATTGCCATAACAGCAGTCTCTGGTAATGAGTAACTGGGTCCAGTCTGAGACTTGATGTGCTCGAAGAGGAAACAATACCTATTGATATGGCTATGTAGGAAGCGTGCCATGGTTCTTGACTGTATGGCGAAAAAAGGTGGCTCCAGGTCGGGCGTAACCTCTTCATGGACAGCCGAGACGGCTGTCTGCGAGGGGGCCAAGTGAGGGAGTATACGTTGTAGAAGCGCCCAAGAGAGGCGATCCTCAGCTCGAACGCCATATGCGAACGGAACTGGGATCTCGTCTTCACCATTTGGAATCAAGGCAGCTCGAACCCGAAGTTTGCTTAATCGATAAGCGAGCTTGAGAGAAGCTTGATTTGCATGACTTCCACGGGTAGACTTTTCACAATCAGCGAGGTAGGAAGGATCCAGAGCCATCTTTTCGAGCTGGGGGTTCTGAAACGGGTACTGTTTGGCGGCATCAAAAGGAATCTTGACGAGGTTATAAAACTGGCTATAGAGGAGACCTTCACGAGCCTCACGGCTATTGTGGGTGGGTGTGATTGTCATGTCGGCCGCGTCGCGCGTGGTGACGAACGGGTACTCAGCTTGACGAAGGGTTGAGACGCCACATTGACGTGGCTCAAAAGACTGTGAGTGGTTATGTTCGTCAGGCTTCGCCGTGTTGTACTGACGACTCCATGCTTGTCGCTGCCGCCATAGTCGTCTCAGACAGCAGCGGCGCCAAATAAGGACATTAGACTCAGCAGCAGACCCAATTTGAGGGGTATATTGACGACCAATGTCGATAAATGTACAGTCTGGATCGAGGAATTTCTTGTCAACAGCGGCATTCCATTGATTGTCAAAATCACTGAGGGTCTGAGCGATATCCAAGTGCATGTATGCAAGCTTCAGGTTCTTCGCCCCCATGTATAGTCTTACGCCAGCGAATTGTGGAAATGCTATTATTCGCGATTGAATTTCCTGCCATATCGCCCCAAGGTGTCTGTGTTGAAGTGAGTATGAGAGTGCGTTGCTCCTTGTGCCTTGACCAAGCACATCCATACTCGCATTTGCACCTGTAAGACACTCAGTGGAGATACCCTCCTGTCGAGCGCGTGACGTAGATTGAGCGACTCGGCGGCTTGGGGGAATGTACTGGAGTATGCTTGGATCTTGAACTGCTGCTACAACCGCTGGCAATAGGACCTTATCATACCATAATGTGTATTGCTCCTTGGGAATTGAAGTCCGCTTATAGGAGTTATCATGTATGTGGCGATGGCACAAAGCAGGGAAGAACACCCAGATGAATGTATCTATCAAGCCCTGAACCCGTCCAAAGCAATAGTTTGGGATATGATGTAATAGACGTCGTTGCTGGCAACTCCCTCGCGGCTGAAGATTGTTGCGATGAAAGCCTTCGGTAGGGATGTCGAGGCTGATGTGAACGTCATCCGTGAGGTTGAAGATAACATGTGGTTGCGGGTACCACTGAATACCCAACCTGGCGACAGCCAAGGACGAGGGGAAACTACATATGCTGTCGACGTCGTACGTTTTTCGGATGAAGTTATCTGTAAAAGGCTGTGCAAGGCGATGTTTGGCTTCCAAGCAAAGACTCGGTGGTACGCCACCGCATAGAGATCCTTCAAGAGCGATTTGGCAAGCTGCCCTGTAATCACGTTGACGCGAGCTTGTGTGCTCTTGTGAATTAGAATTGTGAGGCAGGTTATTACTGCAAGGATCGTCCGCCGAAGAAGCATGATCGAGAATATCAGAAGTGGGTTCAGTGACATGCGGTAGGGGGTCATGGCTATGATCATCATTCATCAATCCATCGAGCCGAGCGATAACATCTTCTAGTGAGTCACAAGAACGGTGGCAAGCAGTCTCGATTAACTTCCCGTGGTCTGCATCATGTTCTTCTCTTGAACAGCTTGGATGCATCATCCACTCCTGAGCAAGATGTTTCTCGAGCCTCGGGATTGGGTTCTCTGAAGGCGGCGGATTTTGAGGGCGGTGATTGGTAAATTCGGGGATGCCATAGGATCTATCCTCAACATCATGGCCATCGGCGACGTCATCAATATGGTGAAGAGAAGCTATAATCAGGGTCAGTTATGCGGGTTGTAGCCAGGACTCGAGATGGTGCTTCAAGGGATTTGAGGCGAAACCATTCTTGACAGGCATCTCGCACGGGAGTGAGATGAAGAGACTTACCTGAATGAGGGATAGATTGCGTGCCCAGGCTGAAATGAGTCGTTTGTTCTTCTATAACTTGGCGAGACTGGGGCGTTGCATTACCCGTATGTGGATCATCATCCTCCACAGATGGTAGATCACACGGTCCTTCAGCTGAATCCACCTCTACGCCGCTTGGTTCGTGATCGATCAAAGTAGACTCGACCGGCAGTGGATCTTCATCTGGTATGGGAATGTGGAGTTGCGACTCCAGGTGGAAGCCGGTACTCGGGTCCGTTGACGATGCAGCTGGTGACTGCCGAGACAACGTATGGTGGTAATGCACGAATTCTGTTTGGTGCAGTTCGGCGGGCGGGAGAGAGGGCTGCACGGCTTGCTGATGTTTTCGTTCGTAGTATCGTTGTGATCGTACGCGCTGCAGAGCACGCTCCCGAGCGACCCGCGCTTCTTCAGATTCTGTCTTCCTGGGTCGACCACGACGTCTAGGGGCTGGTTGAGACATTATCTTGCTTGATCTCTGATGGCAACGGAAATGGGTTCCATAACATTAAGATCTGCGAGACGCGTCTTCTGGCTGGGCTCGTAGTTTACATAATCGCGTTAAAAAAAGCAAAAACAATGAACAAGAGCGCGGCATCCTTCCAAGGTGCTGGCGCCCAATAAGGCCCGGCCTTACAAACAACCTCGAGACATTTCTTTTTAGAATTATCGCAAAGAGAGCTACGCACTGTAAGTCTTTGTACGATATTTTGCACTAGCATATGACTCCCTATTTCGTCAAGGCTTGAGGACTCAATGAAGCTACCAGGCCAATTGAATGGTAGCTCTCCCCCTCGTCGCCTTGGATTTTAGGGTAATAGGTTTCAACTGATCAGGAAAGGTCGCGAAATTGTGTCACCAGGTTTTCGCGCTAAACCAGATTGAATTAATCGTGAGCCAAGACTTTCAAAGTGGGTCGTCGCTATACCTATTTGAATTTATCGTGAGCCAAGAAATTCTTTGTCATCAACCAACTTGACTAGAATCAATCGACTAAATATTCTGAATCATCATAACTTATTCCACAGACTTGAGAAAAATCGGGGTCTAGTTTCATCAAAATAAGCTTGTCTCGCTCTATCATATACTTGGCTTTTGGCCCATTTTGAGAAGTTTTTGTTCTCTGAACTCACGCATCAACCCTAACCTCCATATCCCCATATGACCTAAGCAAGATAGCTTTCCATAGCCTAATATAACCCTATACTCCTTATAGAAAAGTAAATACTTATATAGCAGTATCTTAGCTCTTTATAAAGTAGCCTGTAGTATAAATTAGACCTTAAGGATATTAATATAGATGCCTTTATAAATTATATCCTTATTATCCTAACTAATTAAACCTGGCATTGCCTGCTAACTGCTAGCTATTATATTATAATTATAAAGCTAAATAATAAATTATATTAGTATAGTATCTTAACCCTTAGCGCTATTAACTAAAAACTAGTATATTATCTTAAATATAATTTTAAAGTGCCTTAAACTCTTCTCCTTAGCTTCTTATCTAGTCTATCCTTGCTTTATTCTTTATTAAATATATAAAGCCCTCTTATTAACTATATACTTTATAAGAAATACTTAAGAGATAGCTATAATAGCTAAGAGTTTAGGGGTAAAGTTTATATAATTTTCCTAAGTCTTATTATCTTAAATACTTAATATAGTTAAGAAGCTAATAAGTATATTATTATACTTAGTTGCCTTAGTAAAGTAGTTAAGAATAGAGATATAAAAGATAAGTATAGTATTTTTAAGGAGTTTATATAACTTATTAATCTGTAATAATGCCGGTATAGGCTTAATCTTATTCTTAATATTAATAAGTTTTATAGTATAGTTTATTATTATATTAAAAGTAGTAGTTTAGCCCTTAGTAAGCTTAAATAGTAATTAATTAGCTATATTCTTATAAGATATAGCCTAAATGGCATAGGTAAAGAATTAAAAATAGATAGCGATATACTTTTTCTAAGTCTGGTGCTTAAACTAGAAGTAAAAGGGTATACTATGCTCTTTATATAGTTCTTTCTGGTTAACCTTAAATAACATGTTTTAGGAGACTGTATTAGGCCTGGCTATACTAGAAGCTTTTCGAATTAAATATCTAATAGCTATATATATATTAGAGCTTAGAATTATCCTTAGGGTTATCTAGCTTTAGAATATACTTTAATAAGATAAGGTCTCTTAGGAATTGTTTTTTATTACTAAAATCTTTTAAGTAGGCTATTAATCCTAATTAATAAAGCTATAAGTTAGGTGCTATTAAGTTACCTATTTCTTTAATAACCTTTATCTCTTTCTTTTAGGCCTTTTTAAACTTTGCCTAAAAGGCTTATATAGCCTATTAAACGGCAAGCTCTGCCCTTACCTACTTAGCATCTAGACTTTTTAAATTATAACCTCTTATAACCTTAAAGTATTTGCTATATAGACCCTTGGCAAAGAGCTGCTAATAGAATATATTACCTCTCTAGTAAGGCAAGTCTATATTTATTTTAATAGTACTAGCCTTTTAGGGACCAGGCTTTAGGTCTAGCTTAATGCTATACACTTTCCTAAGGTATTTATTTTTTTATCTTAAGTTTATACTTACAGTCTGGCATTTTATAGTAAAGGTATATTAAAACCCTCTGCTTTTAGGCTTACTAAGTGCTTTAATTAGTTAATTAATATCCAGAATAGGCAGCAGAGCTAATATTTCCTTATTGCTTTTAATAAGGTTAAGTGCTTTAGCCTATAACTTAACTTTATTAATTTCCCTCTTTATAAGTTTATATAGTTTATTATAAAGATATACTTAGATTCTTTAGTATATAACTATATAATTATATAACTTATAATATAAAAGGCATAGGTTATTTATATAGTTAAAATATTTTATTATATTAACTTAATATTTAATAGCAGTATTAATCATAATATAAGTAAGAATAAATTAAAGAATATCTTTTTTCCAACTTTATTAAACCCCTTTTACTTACTTCTTAAGTAAACTTACTTTTCTTCTATTAATAATAGCTAATATAAGTATAACTGCTATATCTCTATGCAGTAGTTAAGGTAAGCTCCTAATTAGGTGCTGTATATAGGCTACCCTTACTAATTAAGTAATATTAAATCTAGCATTTATAGTTAAATCTAATACTTAATTATATTTAAAATATTTATTTAAGGAAAAAAGCATTTTATTATAATCTTATAATAGTAATTTATAAACCTATAAGTTTTTATATAGATTATATTACTTATTATAGGCAAACTGGAGTTTATTAGTTACCCTAGATTTAGTTTATTAGCTGCCTTATGTTATATTAGTGTCCTTTTATTTCCCTACTAAAATTAGTTTATTAGTTACTAAACAATACAGGGGATGCTATTAGGGCTTATAGAGCTATAGCAGGTATAATTACAGAATATCTAGTAAGTTACCCTATAGTAATTTAGAAGGTAGGTATAGGTAATTAAAGGGTTAACCTATAGTAATTTAGAGAGTTAAGTAATAATTTAGAGACTCGAGTAGTAATTTAGAGAGTTAGGCAGTGATTTAAAGAGTTAAGCAGTAATTTAGAGACTTAAGTAGTGATTTAGAGAGTTAGGCAGTGATTTAAAGAGTTAAGTAGTAATTTAGAGAGTTAAGTAGTAATTTAAAGAGTTAGGCAGTAATTTAAAGAGTTAAGTAGTAATTTAAAGACTTAGGCAGTAAATTAGGCACTAAAGGCCTTTAATATATAATATAGCCTAAAATATTATTTTATTTTATATTAAATTAGAAAGTTAACTTATAATAATTAAAAAAGTTAATTTATAATAATTTAAATACTAATAATAATATTTTTATATAAGCTATAATTTTATATATAAAGTCTATATACCTAGCTTTTTAAGCTAATTATATATTATACTAGCTAACCTTAAATATAAAGTTAAGGTTAATTTAGGCTAATTAATAACTTGGCCTAGTATTAAATAATTAAGTATAAAAATTTAAGTAAAATTATATATTTTAATAGCTAATTTATAATAAATTATATTTTAATAATACCTAGGCTAATAAATAAGTATTAACTTTTTATACTTATAGCTAAGAAATAGACTATTTATTCTTATCCTTTTTATTATTTTAACTTTATTAATATTATATTTATTCTTTTACTTAACTATTTATATTATTAGTATTATTAATAATATAAAAAACGCCTTTATTAATTTAGTAAAAGCTTTATAATATTAGTTATAATTAATTTTCTTACCTTTTAAAGTCTTAATAACTTTATTTTAACTTAAAAAGCCCTAAAGCTAGTTCTTTTTAATACCTTCTAAAAAGCTATTATAAATAGTAATCTTACTAGTAAACTCCCTAACTTATTAATATAATATAAGGCATCCTAAATTAGCCTAAATAAGAATTTAATCTTTTAAATACCTTTCCTAAATATTAAAGAGCTTTTACTGCCTTTTTTAAGCTTCTCTTAGTATTATACTTCCTTTAATTTAACCTTATAAAGTAAAACAATTAATGCCATAATCTTTTATTACTTTATTTACTAAAACTTTATTTATAACTATTTAAAGTATAATACTTATATTTTTTTTAATAAAAAAAGGTATTTTAAACTAATTAGTATTAATTTAAAATTAATTAGAATTAAATTAATAGAGTTATAGCTATTTAAAGTATATATAATTTAGGTAGCTAGGTAAAAAATAAGGTAGCCAGTCTGTAGGGGTAGTGGCCGGTCTATAGGTAATAGATATTATAGCCTATATGCCTGGCTTTTTAGGCTAATTACTTAATGCACTAGCTAACCCTAAGTATAGAGTTAGGGTTAATTTAAGTTAATTAGCAACTCGGCCTAGTATTAAATAATTAAGTATAAAGATTTAAGTAAAATTACTTATTTTAGTAGCTAATTTATAATAAATTATATCTTAATAATACTTAGGGTTACTCCTAGGGTTAAAGGCTATACTTAAGCCTTAATTTAACTTATAGCTTAATATTAATATAATAGCTAGCTAATTTGTTTTTATCCTTTGCCTAACTCTCTTAAATACTTATTAGCCTCTTACCTTCCTTAATTAAACTAAAACTTTTACTTTTACTTTAGGGTTAGGGTTAGGGCTATAGGTAAATTATTTTTATTACCCTTAGTCCTTAATATATAAGCAAGCAACCTAATAGATAATAATAATAAAAATAAATAATAATTATACTTAATATTTTCTATCCTAATTGCCCTTTATACTATACCTAACTTCCTTATCTTATTGCCTACTTATTATTACTATTTAGCTACCTTAGATTTACCTAAATATTATTATTATTTATTTATTTATTTATTTATTTATTAATTAATTAATTTACTATCTAAACTATTATTACTATTATTACTTTTATTAAATTTATTATTTTTATTATTATTATATTTCTTATTTTATTATATTACTTTTCTTTTAATTATTTTATTTTCCTTTATTTTTATTCTCTTGCCTCTAGTTAAGTACTATTATAAATACTGCTATAATATTAATTATTTCTTGCTTATATAATAGCTTATTATACTTCTAACCTAGCTAGTCCTTATAATCTTATTAGCTCTTAAACTCTTATCTAGCTGCCTCTTATATCTATAGTAGTAAATTTACCTTTATAATTATAGCTAATGCTATAGGGATTATTATATATTTCCACTACTAGCATAAGGCCCCCTTTATCTTATAGCTATCTTAGTAAAGCTCTTATAATATATAGTAATAAAAGTAGCTTAGGAATCTTACCTGCTAGTCCTTCTTATAGTTAATTAGACCCTGGAAGTCTATATAGCTAGTAAAGGATAGGTCTTTTATCCTGGCTATTAACTAATACTTGCCTTATATATGCCTAGCCTCCTTAATACTATTAAATATCTAGCAGATATAATAGCCTATCTTGCTAAGCTCCTTAACCTCTTTTAAGGCAGATTTAAGAACTTTAAAGGCATAGGCATCCTGCCTGCCTTAGGCATATAAAGCAATAATCCCCTGCACTAATAGCTCGCTCTTTTATACTAGCTTATTATAGTGGCAGTTATTGCATCTTATGACCTTAGCCTTATTATTGCCGCCGAGGTTCTTATAGTCCTACAGGTCGCTATCTAGGCATTAGCTAAGTAGCTAATGCCAGCACCCTTAGGTCTAGACTAGCCTATATACCTCCTGCATACTTATATCTAAGCAGGCCTTGCCTGCAGTATCCTTATCTGGCCAGTCCTTATCTTTAATAATAACCTCGGCTATTACAGGCTCTCCGGTTTATCTGGCCTGCCTGGCCTCCTAGGTATAGTTAATAATACTAAAGGGCGCCTTAAGGTAGATAATATAGATAATACTAGCAATATTAATGCCTATGCCTAGAGCTATTATTATTATTATATAAGGGGCCTTGCCTTAAAGCTATGCCTAGAAACCCTCCTTATACTAGGTAATAAACTGCAAGTTACTATTATTATATAAGGTATAGTAATAGTAGCAGTTAAGCTAATAGGCAAGGGCTTTATATTTTGCCTGGCTAATATAGTATATAATACCCTTTTCCCTTACTAATAGGTCTAGCAATTATACCTCTACCTATCTCTTTACTTCTATTATGCCTCCCCTATTATAGATATAAAGGATAGCATATTACACATTTAGCCAGTAACTTAATTCCTGTATATAAAGCGGGTTTTATAGCTATATAGCCTCCTTAAAGTTATGCTGGCGGAGCGGCGGCAGGGTCCTAGTTAGGAAGATAAAGGGATAACCTAGGCTCTATAAGAGGACAAGGCCCTAAAGCTTTAAGCAGTAGGTCTTAGCAGCTATAAAGGTTAGGTAGTACTTATTAATAACTATATAGTCTAGCCTCCTATTAATACTTAAGTTAGCTGCCTATTATAGGAAGTTATTAGTTATAGCTGCCTTAGCTAATATAAGTATAATCCTAGGCTAAGATAACTATACCTCAGGCTAGGGCTTGCAATTTAGGCTAGTATTAATATAGTATTAAATAAGCTGCCTCTTAAGCTTAATATAAGGAGCTATTATAATAGTAATACCTATACTTACTAGTATAGCTAGGACTATAAAGACCAAGCTCTTGCTACTACCTATTAATAGTATTGCTATAAGCAGGCTTTATTAAGCTATAGCTTGCCTTATAGCTTCTTCTTGCTAGGGTAACTAAAATCAGGCATTATTATTATATAGTACTGCCTATAGTGCCTATATAATTATATCCTCTTCCTCCTCCTCTTTATTCTTTTCCTTTTCCTACTTCTCCTTCTCTTTTACCCCTATCTTGCCTGCCTATAATGCCTTAAGAGATATAACCTTAGCCTGCTTCTTAGAGGGGTATCCTTCCTTTACCTCTCTATCTTATTTAGGAATAGGCTTAACCTTCTTACCTAATAGCAATAATAATAGTAATAAGCTTTTATTATAGCTAAGGAACTTATACTAGTAATAGCTTACCTGCCTAAAGATCTCTAGAGACTTAGCTATTAAGTATTTAAGTATATTAATTATAATACTATAATTAGTAGCTATCTGGCTAGTATAAGAGGCAGCTAGGTTATCTAATACCTTATACTGCTTTAACTTATTATAATTATCCTTATTATCCTTAAAGTTAGCCTAGCTAGCTTTTTAATTATAGGCATACTTTTTACTAATAGTAATAGCAATATAGCGCCAATTCTAAAACATAATCCGGCAGTTAATATAGTAAGATATCTACCTCCCTATAGCTACTAATATTTAGCTACTTTCTTAAGGTACTTCTCTTATTACCTTATTATACTAGATAAAGTTACTTAGCAGTACTATCTTCTCCCTATATAGCTCTTACTTATCGGCCTCCTAGCAATCTATTAGCAGCTAGATATAAATTATATATATTATAAATAGTTACCTAATTTGCCTAGGCAAGAAGTAAGGGATAACCTTAGGCAAGTTAAAGTAAGTAAGGGATTTATAATACTATATAATAAGAATAACCTTACTATTAATAATAAAGATATTGCAGTCCCTATTAATGCTATTAATAAGGTATAGCCTTATAATCTCCTTTCTTTAGCTAGGTTGGCCTCTTATAATATAGGCAAGGAGTAATAAGAACTCCTTAAACCTCTTAACTAGCTTAAGGTACTTCTTAATGCCTGCCTACTTTTACTTGCTTATTTAGTTAAGAAGGTCAGTTTTCTAGGAGCTTATAATAAGGTCCTTAAGTATTTTAACCTCTTTACTAGCAAGACTATTATAATAGATAAAGGATTGCCCTTGCCTTATCTATATAAGGTTATCCTTAATACTAGCCAGGGGGATTATAAAGCGCTTATTATTACCCTCCTTAAATATTAGCTAACCCTAGAAGAGGTCCTTAATATTAGCTGTTATCTTAGCTATTATAGTCTAGAGGTCTTCTATTAAGATTAGCCTGCCTATAAAGTATATTATCTTACCTTACTTACTTTAAGATATTATAAGCCTGCTCCCTATCTCCCTTATAATCTTCTTCTTAAATAAGAGTAAGCTTAATATATAACTTATAGGTAAGTATATAGCCTTATAGAGCTAGGCATCCCAGACCTAGGCAAATCGTTAGGTAAGGTCTTTTATGCCGTCCTGCTCCTAGGTAAGTATAGCCTACTCCCCTAATAGCGCCTATCCTGTAAAGATAAGACTGGTAAGTATGTAGGTAAATAGGTAGGCCGGTTGCAGCTGCCCTATCTTGCCATTAATCCCTAGCATGCTAATAAAGTGCTATAGCAGGCTTGCGAAAGGGTCCCTATCAAGCCGCTGTATCTAGAAGCCTGCTAAGACCTATAATATCTGCTCTTATAGGCCCTTATTGCTATTAGGGCTATTATAGCGGCTGCTTAATAGCCTGCCCCCCTTAATCTTGTCCTCCTTTGCCTTATTATTATCTCCCTTAATCTCTTTATCTTTCTCCTCTTATAGATAGGCCTAAAGCTTTTTAAGGTTAGCCCTTTACTTTAATATAAAGTAAAAGCTATAGTTAGCTAGGAGGACCTCTTCTTTTAGTAATAATATATTAAGATAGTAATACAAAAAGCGTTTTATATAGCCTAGGTACTAGTTTATATTAGTTTTCTCTTATAGCGGCCTAAATAGTTAGTTATAGGCATTATAAGGGTATAGGCTAGCTAGTAGTAGTTGGGTTATTAAGGGCATGCTCTTTAGTCTGCTAATATAGTAGTTAAAGAAGAGTTAATTTAGAGCTTTATTTATATACTATAGTACCTTATTATTACCTTTATTGCCTTAGCTAGGTATCTTATTATAGGCCTAAATATCTATTAGGTTCTTATTAGTAAAGTAGGCTAACTAGCTAATTTGCTTTAGTTAGTTAGTTATCTTATACCTTAAGATACCTTTATTTATAACCTTTTATATCTCTTCTTATTTCTCTTGCTATAGTAACTATCCTTTAGTAATATAGGCAATTATTATTTAGTCTTCTAGCTAGGTAACTATTATTACTCTTCTTCCTCTTCTCCTTCTTCTTTTACTTCCCTCCCCTTCCTCCCTCTCTCCTTCCCCTCTTCTTACTTTATAAATACAGAAGTAATAGATTGCCCTCTTTAAACTAGTAAAGAAGGTCTATAAATATATAGTAGCCTAGAGGTCTGCCTAGGTCTTCCTCTTAGCTACCTTAGTATTATGCTTATTATTAAAGTATATATATAGGCACTTCTAGCTTAGCATAAGGTACCTGCAGCCTGGCTAGGTATATGCAAAACTATAGTAAATAGGGAGACCCTTAACAGGCTTAGCCAGGTTAGATAAGCCATGCCTAGCTAGTTAATCCTCTTTTAGCCCCTTTTCTAGTAGTATTAGTAGCAGGCCCTTATAATAGTAAATAAGATTACTGCAGACTTAATAGCTAAGATTTAAGTAGCAATCCTTTAGATAGCCTTTTAAGTTATAGAAACAGACTACATAGCTATAAAAGGCATAAATTAGTAATTAATATTCTTTATTATAAAGAAGCCACCTTTCTTTGCCCTTTTTTCTTTCTAGCCTGCCTATTCTTCTCCCTATTGCCTAGGTATTGCTATTAGTATTACTAGGTAGTAAGTCTGGCAGGTGCTATTAGGCTATTATAGCTATAGTTAATTGGTTAGGTTATATATATAGTTAGATAAATTAAGCTAGTTAGTTATAGCCTTTTTAAATTAAAATAAGATAGAGAGAAAAAGAGAGAGGTAGTATAAATAGATAGATAAACTATCTTAGCCTCTTTTTTTCCTTTTCTATCTTATATTATCTATTTATCTTTCTTTTCTTACTTTACTTTTTCTATTTTTTTATTTCCTATCCTGGTTTACCCTAGATTAAAGTAAAGACTTAGGGTTAACTTTAAGTTTATAATTAGCTGCTTATAAGGTTAGTAGTTTAGGGTTAGTAGTTTAGCCCCCCTGTTATCTGTCCTATCTCTACCAGATAGGGTTTCCCTATATTATTATTGGCCTATGCCATTTTCGGAGGTTAGCAGTTTGGCCTAAACTACTAACGGCCTAGCGGTTAGGATAATATCTATAGGGCTATTTACAGCCTTCTCTAGCAGCAGTACCTAGGTCTCGTTAGCGCCTCTGCACTTTAAGAAGAAGAGAGCATTAGAGCCCGTCTGCTTCTGCTTTTTATAAAGCCTAGCCCTCTTACCTATATTATTATATACATCTTAATTAAAATCCTCTTTAGTAAGATATAGGTTATTATCTATTACAGTTAAGATCTACCCCCTATTATAATAAAAGATAAACCTATAAATGCCATAATCCTTATTATAAGTAATATAAATCTTTTCTATTAGTTACTTTTAAAGGCATATAGATGCCAGTGCTGCAAGCTACTAACAGTTCCTGCAGGTTCCTTATTTAATATTTAAGATAAAGTTATTAGCAATAAATTTAGGGTTTTTAAAAATCTACAGTATATAATAAACCAAGCCTGGTTTTGCGTATTATTCCTTATTATTATTATTACAGGCTCTTTCAATACTAAATAGGCAATTGTAGTTATAGCTAGCAAAATCTTTCTTAATATTAAATTCCAGGTTACTAAATTTATTATTAGTTTGCTTGCACTCTTTAATAATAGCCCAAATATTAGATTAGCATTATTAGGCAGCTTCTTTATAACTTAAGGCTTTAGGCATAGGAGAAGGCAATTTGCTATCTATAAGTAACTTATAAAGTATAGGAGGTAATATAGAAATGACTTTATATAGAGCTTAGGAATGATAATTAGACTAAAATTTAAAAACAAGACTCTAAGGGCTAATTAGTTTTAGCTCTAACTGCTTGCTATTATGTAAGATAGAAAGAGAGATAATTAGGGGTTTTATACTATTACTTAACATACTTATATTATTTAGTTAAGAGTGGGAAAATAAAAGGGTTTAAGGGATAAATAGCTTATTGCAATGGGGTTAAAACCTTAAAAGCATAAAGCCATATGCCTAGTAATAGGAAGATAGGGTTAATTAAATTATATTATAGTTATATTAGCTACTAGTTAAAAACCCGGGAAACTGTTAAGGGCAGAAGTAGGAGGTAATAACTAGGTAATTTTCCAAAACCAGCATTCTGTTAATAGCGTCTAAGTACTGTTTTCTGTATCTAAGTACTTGTTCTGCCGCTCAGGACTGCCTGGGCTTCTCTATTTTGTTTAATTAGCTCGCGCAGTTCTTTTTTAGCCGAAATGGCCTACCCTAGAGCTCTCAAGACCTAGCAATCCCTACCAGAAAACTGTATTTCACATTACGTCAGAATAGATAAATAATAAGACGCCCTGGCTATTAGCCAAGGGAAGGGAGCGGTAATAATGGGAAGATAGGGTTAGTTGGGTTATATTGTTTTTTAAATCCTGAGTAATTATGTCCGCGCTAGACCTGTAATTTTATATTAGTTATTAATTAAAATCCAAGAAGGCAGAGTTAGGAAGTAGTAACTAAAACAATTTTCTAAAACCAGCATTCTGTTAATAATTAGAGTACTGTTTTTTAAATACAAGTTTTTATTCTGCTATTTAAGACTGCCTGTAATTTTCTACTTAATAGGTCTCTCTTACTAAAATTTAGGTCTTAAAAACCTATTAGTATAATGTTGCCTTGAATTTAACCTATACCTTAACTATTTCTAATTACTTTACTTCTTCTTTGCTATTTATTTTTCTTATATTAAATTAGCCCTCTAAAAAGGTCTACCCTAGGGGTTTCTAGTCCTGGCGACCTTAAAACCAAGCTCGATAAGAAACTTCATTAACTCGATGCGGGATGCTCGGATAACAATAGGGCCTAGCCTGTAGGCTTGAAAAGACAACAGCGTGCTCGTACCTGGTCGGTCAGTCTTTATAACGTCACTGTATAATAGGCATAGTCGCACTGTATTCCTTAGAGCTCTTCCTTCTGTTAGCGCTAGGAAAGTTTATTGGCTGCAGCCTCCCTACCGTTATTTAATCAAACTCGCCCGCATTAAGGAACGCTTATATAAAATATCCGTTTATTACATCTAGGGTGGTTTCGTGTAGATTCTTAAATTAGAAGTTATATAAGAGCTTATTATTCTTTACACTATCTTAGACTTAAAATACCTAGAAGTAGAGGAGATAGGAAAGGAGATTTGCATTATATATAAAGGAAGAGTTAAATTATAATCATAAATTAAGAATAAATATTAATTAATAGGTGAGGTTATATAGTTTAGGATAGAAAGACAAACGACATCCGCTTGAGGCCTATGCGCATATAATAAGGATAAGTAAACCAAGATCCTAGCAAGTAAATTCGCTTGCTAGTAAGTTCACTGTGAGTTCACGAGCTATAGCTCTTATAGAGCGAGGATATGGGCATGTTGTTCTTAACTAAAGATTATTAGTTGAGATAACGGAAAGCAGCCTAAGCTAGGTATAAAGGAGTAGTAACCTATTACTAGCATAAGCCTAGTAAATAAGTACGCGTTCTCTATAAACAAAAGATATATTATCTATCTTTCTTATAAGTAATATCCTTTTACTTATAGTAGCGTCGATCTTGCCGGACTTTTATTAAGCAAGCGATTATACCCCTGCTAATTATAATTAAGGAGCAGAAGCATTTGCAATCGCTGCACAGGCGCGGCGGAAGCGCCGTTGCGACCGTGGCCAACCTATAACTTGCGTATAGCTTAACGAGCGGCTAAACAATCCCAAGTGCGCAAGGTCTTCCAACCCAAGGCTGGAGAGTTATACCTTATTTATTGCAAATAGTCTTAGTGCTGGCTTGCTATACTCCTTCTTCTGCTTATAGATTTAAAGAGCATGGGTATCTTAGCGACTCTTAAAAGCTTAGGCCTCTCTTGTAAGGCGCCTAGCTATATTACCTATAACATTAACTCTAGAGAGTTCGAGTGGCAGGATAAGTATAGGGATAGCAGAAATCTTTTATATAAATATAAGTTCCCTATTATATATTTTTCTAGCTCTAAATTCCTAGAATATAGCATAATAGGGTAAGTTCTGGCAAAAGACCTATAGCTGTAAGATAAATCTATATTATAGCTATCTGCAGTCCTATATTGTGGTGTTGTAAGAGCTTTTATAAAGAGGCATACTTTACGTTATATCTTAAAAGACAAAGTAAGAGATTTAGATCCTTTATTAAGTATAATGCCTATTTGCTTAAGTTTATTATAGATGGTGATTAATCCCTAACTGTATAGGCAAACAGAACAAGAACCACATAGTGGTAATCCTACTATATCTTAAACTGCTAGCACTATATCCTATATATCCGAGCTCGCAAATCTATTAGCATATGCTATATACCTTAGACTTACTAGATTTCTATATCTTACCTAACTATATTAACATACTTAAGAAGACCGAAGATAATAGACTACCTCGTTTTACTGATATATATAAAAGCGAGTATGGGGCATGATTAGGGCTTTTTAAGTGGCTAGAGAACCTCTTATAGCGTCTTATTAATTAGCTTGCCGATAAGCCCCTAAACCCAGGGATTAGGCCGCTTTTATATAACTTTAAGAACCTGCAAGGATTACTTAGCTGCCTGTTATATTATAAGGTTAGAGAATTTTTATAAGTTATGCGTTTTATAAGGCATTTATTGCAGAAGTATTTATAATTATTTAGCTATTTTGCGATTCTATACTGTAAATCTAAATCCTAAAATACTATCTTTATATTAAGGATATCCTTTAAGAACCCCCTACTTACTTAATAAATATTATAGGATAAGGTTGCTGTTTTCTTGCACTCTATTTCTTCTGGCTTTTACTGGCATTTATTTAGCACTAGTTAAGCTAAGGGAGGTCTAGGTAGCTTAATAAGAACTGCCCTCTTAAAATCGATTATTATAACCCTTTTAACCTTGCAATTAAATAGCATATTTAAAAATAAAATATCCTTATAAACTACTCCCTCTTAGTATATGGCGCGTAATGCTGTAATAGCTATGTTCTAGAGATTTTTATTTATAAAGCTACTAGTCTTTAATGCGTTAGCAAGACTATCTCTGCCTTAAGATAAAAACATTATATATACCACGTAAACTCGATAAACAAAGTAGTAGATCTTATCTATTGCTTAAAGATTTATAGCACCTAGAAATACAGGCATATTATAACCTTAAAGTAGGCTTAAGCAGTTATATACTGCAGCCTTATGTATAAGATTGCTAATAAAGGCCTGCACTATGCCCTTACCGAGAAACATATAGCTATAGGCTAGTAGAGTAACTTGAAAAAGAATGCTGCAGGTATTACCTTGTCTTAATTGCGTGATTCCTTTATCTAATAATTGCTCTAGCTGTTTCTAGAGAAGCGTAAGCTATTTGCTATAACTGACGGGATAATATGCTTATATAGGGCGGTTACTGTAGTAGAGAGTAACATTAGGGTATTTAGGATTAAGGAAACCTCCCTACATTAGACCGAGAAGGCATTTTTAAATATAATACTGGCGACCTTATTAATAAATATCTTTACGGGGCTGCCTTGCTAGTTATTAGCTCTGCTGACTTGCTTATCCTGTACTTTATCTTGCTAGTGTAGGAGTATCTGGCGGCCTAATTAATTTGTTATTAGATGGTTCTTGCCTATTGTCCCTTCTTGATAATATTTTATCGATTTGCGGCTTAGTAGCTTGCTGTTTTCTTTTATATAAGAGGTATAATAATTGCTCGATATTGTTATAAGTAGTTAGTTAGTAATTAGGTAAATACTTTAATAATGCTAATTATTCGTTTTCTAGGATTAAGCATAATATTATCTTAAAATCTTCTGCCTATATTTTCAGGTTATTTATAACACTTTAATATTCTTCCTATCTATATTTATATTACTCCTTAAGTAAATTAAGTATTATTAGTATAAAGGTTAGGTATTAGCTAATAGCTATATAGATATAAAAGCTATTTAGATATACTAATACTTTATATTTAGGTTTTGCTAGATAATAAAGAAGAGTTTTAGGCTTATTTTAGTTAATCTTTAAGAAGATAGTAGCTTTGCTAATAGTTAGGTTATTATATTTAAGGCTACTCTTAATTATATAGTAATATATCTGTATAATAGTAGATATAGTTAGTCTTTCTGTATAATATTAAAATAGCATATTTAGGTTTATAGATATTAGGATAGTCTTGCGATTTATTACCTCCTTATAAATATCTATTAAATATAGACTAATCTGCAGATATTAAATAGTTAATTTATAAGGTAACTTATATTTAGAAATATATATTATTATACTTAGTCTAAAGGGTTTGTTATTAGATTGGGTAATATATATCTAATTTAGTTGCAGTTAGTTAAGATCTTGTTTATAATTCGGTATCTAGGGCATTGCTAGGGTCTCTCTTTTAACCACCTCCTCGGCAGTATTACTAAGAGTATAAGGATGATTCTTAAATATAATGCTATCTCCAATTTCGAAGGCTGCTGTAACCGTTTTAACCTCCTTAAGTTGTTATATAATGACCCTAACTAGATCCTTTATGCTGTTATATAAGAAGTACTTAAGTAACTTTTTATCTACTATCTGCTACTAGGAGACTTTATTACCTAGCCTGGCCAAGAAAGCACGGTTTTCGAAAACGTAGCTATTAATTAGGAATATATCATTAAGTATGCTAAAGGTAAGCCTTTATTTATAGATAAAATCGGTCCAAGGCTATAGGTTTTTAGGGCATTATTTATTATACAGGTTAGTAATAAAGCCCCTTAAAGACAGTTTTAAATCTGTTTTAATAGTAAATCTAGAGAAGATAGACATATGGCAGGCAGTAATATATTCTTTAATTATCATGCATTATATCTCTTCCTCTAATGCATTAGCGCGTTATCGCTCCTTCTTAGCGCATTATTATTTATCTTGCCGTTCCCTTTCTGCATCTTCGGCGTATTGCCGCTCCTTCTTAGCGCGTTGTCGTTCTTCTTGCCGTTCCCTCTCTGCATCGTCAGCATATCGACGTTCATCTTGCCGTTCTCTCTCTGCAT
This sequence comes from Fusarium redolens, assembly GCF_020744475.1. Classification (NCBI taxonomy): domain Eukaryota; kingdom Fungi; phylum Ascomycota; class Sordariomycetes; order Hypocreales; family Nectriaceae; genus Fusarium; species Fusarium redolens. The sequence goes on along the minus strand of NW_025763702.1, from coordinate 182,573 downwards.
CTTCGGCACGCTAGATAGCCTCTTGGAGAAGTCGCTCTAGCTCGTTTGCGCTCTTTCGGTCGGCCATTGGATATTTGCCGCGTGTTTTTAATGCAAATAATTAGTTTAGTGCGTCAGAATCGGTGCTTCTAATAAGTGCTAATAAACAGAGCTGCTATTGCTAAGGTAATGCCCTTATCAAGGGCGCGCGGATTGGTTAAGATTTAATAAATAAGCTTACTAATTAGGGGCAGCCTAAGAAGTAGAGAAAATGTTAGCTATGCCAGAATTAGATTACTATCTTTCTACCTGGCCTTTATGGGAAAAGTTTAGTAATTAATTATATTATAATATATAGGGAAGCTAGGGTCTTGTTTAAAAATAATATTTAATAATTAGGCTACCTCTAGAAGAATCTACTTAATAAAAATAAGTACCTATATTAAAATTTGCTAAGTCCTAGTTCTATTAATGCCGTTATTTTTAATTACCTTATCTAGCCACCAGCAGGCTTTAATTATTATAAAAATATAAAATCTTAGCTAGGCACTTTGCTAGGATTCTTATTGCTATTAATTAAAGGGTTATATTATTTACTTTTTTAAAATTATCTCTATAAAAAGACTTAGTTAGTCTAAGCCAGGATATAGATACCTGAGATAAAGGACTTATATAATTTATTTAGTAGAACTAAAGTATATTAGTATGAGAAGCGGTAATGGCTTATAAAGGCCTCCCTATATCCTGCTTAAGTATCTGCATTTCCTTAATTTATAATAAAGCTTATCTAGATTAGATATGTTACTTTAGGCGCTTATATATATATCCAGAGCAATACTGGCATTATAATAGTAGTGACCTCGTATTATCTATCCTAATTCTCTCTTAAGTCTAATAATATCTTTAAGTGCAATAAAAAGCCATATTAACTATATATAGGCTAACTGTTAAAGCAGATAAGAGCTTTGCTTTAAAGAAACCACGTTGTCTATAAATTTGAATGCGTAAATAATATAGGGGCTAGAGCTAGGGGCGTTTATAGGCATAGATATCTCTGCTAATAGCGTGTTCTAATCCGCTATAACTGCCTAGTAGTATAGATAATGTGCTGGAAGGATTGCTGCCTAGAAGTGCATTATAAAGTAAAGGAATTAATGTTTTTTGCCTTAAGCGCGAGGCTTTAAGATCTTTTATCTGCTGCTTAAATTGTTACTTCTTTAGACCTTTCTAACAGCTAGCAGCTGATATGGCGATATGCTTTATTATATTATCCGAGGTCTTTTAATATTAATAATTAATAGAAAGTTTATAATAAACCTTAGAGGTCTTATTTAAGATAGAATTAAGTTTTATTATATTATTAAAGAGCTAGTATTTAAATAATAAAAGCGCTTGCATCTTGGCTTATTTAATGAGTAAATAAGAGTTAGAATTAGTATAGTTTGGAGAGGGGGCTTGTTATCTATATAGTAGAGGAGAGTAGGTATTAGTTAGTATATGATATATAGTCTTTATAGGCCTTTCTTAAGCACTAGTTCTTATTTCTAATTATTATTTCTAGTTATGTATTTCTATCTAATTATAACGTGTTGCTAATTAAATAGCTATATAAGTGCTTTTGTTTTTGGCGGTACCTGCTTTGGATAGAGAATGTGGTCTGCTTATGATTATAAGGACTATACTATACCTATTTATATTAATTATATTATAAGAAGTAATATAATCTTTAAAAGGTATATATTACTCCTATACCTTATTTTATAAACTAGGTATAGACTTTTAAATTTTTCTTTCTTATTTTTTACTTTAATAAAGATTTAAAAATAGTAAAGCAGAACTAAGTAGCTAGCGCTTAAAGTATTGTTTATTACTAAGCATTGGGTGATTTAAGGAGTGGCTGGTGCTAGGTGCTCTATATAGTGATGAGCGCTTAGTGCTTTGCCTTGTAATGAGTGCTTGCTCTAGCTTATGGCAGGTATGTAATGCTCCTTAATAGCTAAGGCCTAGTACCCCCTAATAGCGGCTAGCTCTTAATGCATAACTAAGTAACCTGGCCCTACTGCATGCCATGGCGCCCCCACTATAGCCTATTAGAAAGACAAACCACTTTTATAAGATCTATCTCATAGCGACAATTGCCGCACCCTTGGCGAAGAACATTATATATTTTAATATATAGCTTGTCTAATTTATATGGCTATAATCTGCTATATGTTAAATAAGCAGTTGCATTTAATAGCCTATTTTGCGGTATTGGCCAGGTATTTATAGATCTGGATGGCTTGCTTTAAACGCGCTAGAATGCTAGCCGCTATGGCTTTTAGGCTAGCACTGTCTTGCCGCCTAATGTCCTGCCTATTAAGGAGTTAGTGTTAGATCTTATTTAATCTAAGGGCAAATATATATATAATCTACTTAGTAGCCTCTAAGTATATTATAGTAAAGAGGGGTAATAGTCTTACTATATCGTTCTAGCTTTTACTAGTCTATTTATGTTCCTATAATGTGCGCCTTAAAGCACTTAGGGATTTGCAATTTTCTTAAGCTATTATATATATGTTAAGGGTAATGCTTGCATCGCATTAGTAGGGTTTACAATAGACCTGCTTTAATTCTCTTTTAGACTTAATGCTATATTTAAGAATTATAAAAATTTACGTTAATTATATATATGCTAATTATTAGAGTCTATATAGAGTTACCTTTCTGTAAATAATGCTATTTACTGCTTTAAAAGTATTAATAATATATATATCTAAACTCTAAATATCGCTTAGTAGTGTAGTTATATAAAGTAGTGAAATCCAATTTATAATTACTTTTATATAATTTGTGGCAAAAAAAGCCATTAAATTAGGGCTAACTAGTTTGCGGCTTTATGTATTTATATATATTATTACTTATATTTTAGTACTTGCCTTTGTTAGTAAGAGGCGATTTTAGTAGTATATTGGATTATAATGTCTGTTTTTTAGATAGTTTACTATTAAATGCAAATAGGTCTTACCTTTCTCTATAATAATGTTTTCTATATAAAATATTATAGGATGTTTTTCCTATTAGCTTTATTTATATTAGACTCTTTTAGCTAATTAGAAATAGCTATTTAGCGCTAAATTCGAAGCTTGGCAGTGATTCTGGTGTGCTATTATTATACTTATATAGAGGAGGCTTAGAAGTTATAGTAATATTGCCTATTATCTATATTATATAAGGAACTCCGGCCTGCTTGTTATTAATGTTTATGAGCTTATGTATATTAACTATAATATGCCGTGGATCCCTTTTACATTATGCTGCGCGACTAGGAGTAATATCTTGCATTTTATACTTTTCCTTACTTTACTTTTAGGCAGATAACCTGCCTGAAACCTGGTAATGGTTTCCTTAAAACTGTTTTATATATTTTTACTAAGTTAGAAATAGGTTTCTATATACTAATAGCTGTCTAAATCCCTGTTATATATAGGAAACTAGTATTAAAATTAAGTGCCTAAAGAAGGCAAATTAGCCAAGCTGCGTACTGTGTATAATAACAAATTGCCTTTTTTTATTATATACCTTAGAAAACATCCTCTTAATAACGTAGATATAATAATTCCCTAAACGGGACTAGCACCTAGGTCTTATAATATGTCTTAGTTATGTATTATTATTATAAAATTAGCCCGCTGCCCTTATAACTGCTTAATAAAGTCGATCTTTAAACTGTCCTTATAACCTAAATCCTTAGTTCACTTACTTCTGTTAACTTTAAGTTCTACGCTTATTATACGATATTAATATAGGTGTAGCCGAATGTAAGCCTTAATTATATCTTAAGAAGATAGTAATTACAGCTATTCTTAAATGCTTTAAGGACGTTAAGTCCTTAATTATAGCAGATAAAGTTTAATCTGCTTAGAAGAATGCCGAAGGCCGCATTAAGGGACAATTACTTATTAGTAGAAAGTCTTTTATAGAAATAATATTAATCTCTCTTATCTTAGTCTAAATGCCTTACTAAATCTATGTAGCGAAGGGCATGAGTATTGCAGGAGTAATATCTAGTCCTTATTTACATATATTAGATAAAAGCAAACCTATATAGCATAACTACTCCCCGCTATTAAACCTGCTTTTCGAGTCTTGTGGGGGCTATGTAAGGAGGTGGTGGATATGGAGATAATTAATAAGCAGGTAGCAGAAGCATTGGCGATAGACCACGCCAACGGCATTCTTAACAGATCTATTTAGGGTTCAATGGAATGGAAGTGGCAGAAAAAGTAGGACAATCCGTCAATACTCGTTGTCTGTTATTAGAAACCAGATCAGGATGAATTTTACCAGACTGTTCTACTCTTGATGTCTTATGGTGTTGTCCCTCCTCCTCTTCTCTTTAACATATGTTGAGCCGCTGTTTGGTGATCGAAGTTTGTTCAATACATCGATGTAGATCACAATGGTAGTCCCTACCCAAGGCTCGAAGGTAGGACTAGCGGCCAGAGTGAGTGAGGCTCTCCATGGTGGCGACTCAAGATACCAAACGTCCAATGGGAAAGGACAGATACAAGAGTGATCACCGATGTCTACCCATCGTATTAGGAATCACCGTCAAGGTCAGGAGCTTCTCCGTACTACCGTCACCGGAGACGATGCTTGCTACGCCCTTCATAGAGGCAAGTCTTGGTATCATGCCCTGCGTGAGAACCCAGAATCGTGAGGCGAATGCGACAGCGTGAATGGGCGTGAGTGCGATAGGTTATGTGCGCGACGCGGCGGCTAGCTGAAGCATCACAGCGGTGGAGGTGCCTTAACCCTTCGTTCTGATTCTATGCCATCGGGCAGAGACTATGCTTCGTGGGCCATGTTATCTGTCGAAAGGATCTGGGTATGTTGAAAATGAATCGAGCATATTTAGGGCGATGGGAATTCGCGTCGAGTGCGGTGCGTTCTGCGTAGTCGACGTCGCAGTAGAGGGAGTTGTAGCGATGAGTCGAGAATATACTTGACTATTGAATAAGGCTTGCGACAACGCCGACGCATGGAAAGTCGATGCAAGATATGACTTGACTGTGGATAAGTCGAGGAGAAGAAGAGAAGAAGAACACTCGCAATCCAATCTGCGCCTGTAAATTAGTGGGATGCGGAGCTCTGGAAGACCTTGTCGTAATCAACACCAGAGCCTTTAACCTAAAGAAGCCTAGAGGTTGAATAAGCATATAGGAAGACCTACTTGGAGTGGCAAACTCGTCTAAACTTAGGCAACCCCACCTAAGCCAGAGTAATCTCACCTAACAGTTCACCAACTAAAACCCGGGCTTTTACACTAAGAGTGAAATTCTTGCAGGGTTAACTGACGATTTATACTAGAATGCTTATGCCCTAGAGGACCAGGTCCCCGGACTGATTACTTGCATTACACCTAGGTAATCGAACAGCTGTTAGTTATTTGCAACTAATTCCGGGAATTCGCTTTGCCTTTTGTCGAGAAACTCTTAGTAACTAACATGACAGGACAAGATTAGGTATATAACGAGCGCGCCCGCTCTTAGGCAACTTCTAATTATAACGCATGCATTGCAGAGCGCTCAAACACGCTTGCCCTATCCTCCTTTCGATAATCTAAAACATTCTTCCTGTACCACGATAATCACCTATAATATGTCAATCGCGAAGCCAGCTGGAAAGGTTGCTAGAAAGCAAAACGCTTTTTTAAGTGATAAGATCTTAGCAGTGGTCAGTCGGATTAGCAATACGTGGTCAGCTGCCGCGGCTTCCAATCATATCACCTTAGAAGATCTGCGAAAAAGGGTCGCTAGATACGACGAGGTTTTGAGCGATCTGCAAGACCAAGAAAGACTAGCAGCTAAAGACGCTACCATACACGTAAAGCCTGTACATACTTTCCATTGCTAATGGTCTGCAGTATTAACTAATTAGATACAAAGAAGCGAAAGCGTTCCCCATCACCTCCCGAGGAACTGAAGCGCTATTGCAACTGGGGTCAATCTAATACATGCCCCAAGCCAATTGACAGCCTGGCAAGCATTGCACCAAGGAAGGAAACTTCTGCAGATGCCCTTGCGCAAGCCGGACCGGTCAAAAGCTTACGCGAAGTCCTTCAACCAAAAGCAGGAGAGCTATATCTTGCGCTTCACGAACAGTCTCAACTCTGGCTTGCAGTGCTCCTCCTCCCTCTTGCAAATCTACACACAATTGGTATCTCAGCTACCATTCAAAGTCTAGGTCTAGCCAGAAACATTCCCAGCTGCGTTATCTATAACCTCGACTCTAAGCAATTTGAGTGGCGGGAGGGATATGCCGAAGGTAAAGCGTTCGCTCATAAGCGCAGATTTCCTATTATGTATTTTACTAAAACAAAGTTCCCGGACAGCAGTGCAGTTAAGTGGATTGCAGCTGAGGATTTGCGGATACTTGATGAATCTTCTGTCCAGTCTCCCATCCCTTATTACCATATCGCACGAGCTTTTATTAAAAGCCGGACAGAGTACCGCGCTCTGCGGATTACAACAGGAAGTCTCAGCCGTCCCTTGGGTACGTTCCACTACCTTTCCGCTCTAGATGAATGATCACTAACCCTCGATCCAAGAGCACAATGGGGATATCCCTGATCGTGTAAGGTTTGACCGCCAAAAGACCCCATTTACGTTCAAAATACCCACGACAGTCCATCGTAATATTCAGGAAGTGAATAAGCCGCAACATGTCGCAACGCGGAGTAGTGGGTTTACCCCGGGTGGTCAATTGCCCAAATCTAGCAATGGTGTCACGGGCAGTTCTCAAACAGGTCCATTGGCAAACTCATCACGTCCTCAGCGGCCAGCATCGTGTGCACTGCACTCGAAGAGTCATGACCATCAGCATAAAATACTGCACACCTTCGCCCGAGAAGCAAGTGCACTCCCTGAGATCACCGATGCAAAGGAAAACCCGAAGGACATAACGTTGCCTAGACCAATTAGTCTTTGCAAGAATGAGATTAGGGCACGCTTTAGACTCTTTAAGTGGCCAAAGAGCCTCCCACAACACCTTCTTGACCTGTTAGCGAAGAAATCTGGAGTCGTAGGTATGGAGTCTCTTCCTTACGACTTCAAAAACAGACGGGGACTGCTCTGCTGCCCGTTGTGCAGTAAGATCAAAGAGTTTGTGCGTGTTGGCTCTTTTACGAGCCATCTGCTGGAGAAACATGCAGGGTAGTGCTCATGCACGGAATTTTTACCAATGCGCCGCTGGAAGGGTAGGTATAGTGATGCACTAAGTCGTAAACGCGCCGGGAAAACGCACTAAGGGATACGTCACTCGGTTGCTGTAGACGGCACTCACAACTGACAGACCCCCGCAAGAATGCACCACAACAGAACCAGTATAGCAGCCAGCAAGACATGAGGGAGCGGTTCGCACGACCACTCGGCACCTGCCGACCGTTGCCGTAGTTACCTGGACAAACAATCCATATCAGAATGGTTGTTTAGTCATACATTCACATTCCTCCCCCGGTCTGCTAGTGGGTTCAATATAACAACTATAATATCGTCTGATTTCTATTTAAAAATCTCTGCGTTCGTTAACTCCTAATATATGCACAGTGGCCCTTTCACCTAGAAGATTGCCAGAGCAAGCATTCTCCAGCGCAGTAGGATGCGTTTAAGATTCTAATAAAGGTAGGCCATGTCTATATCTAAAATTTGGTGACTCTTGTACTGATGAGAGCAGCTTCTTAAGCAGTCACATCCAATTCAATCATCAGGACTCCTAGTCTTACCTAATGAGCTGCTGCTTGAAATCCTGGTGCACGTTGATTCAGTCGGTCAATTGTTCCTAGCACTCACGTGCAAGCGGCTGCTCGTTGTCTCCTCAATGACAATCACAATGATCCCTTCTGCGCCCAAGCACCGCGCATATCATCTGGATTGTTCTGCAATGCTCGCCCTCTTACATGTTATATAGCCACGGGATGCTCGAGGGCGATCCAAGAAGTCTTGGGCCCGAGCCTCAAGTTTAGCTAAAGTCCTTATTAATTCCCTTAGGTTATTCTAAGTTTAGGGTAAGTCGCACTAAGATTGGTCGGTGGAATTAGGACTTGCGCACTAAGTTAGGCTTTTAATTTATAATTTCAATACTAAGGGCGGGTAAGCGAATGTTGCTATTAGAAACGATAGGCTGGCGATAATAAGCCTGCTAGTAAATTTACAATTAGTAGTCTATATTATATTGCTAAGGGGGTCCTGTGTGCCTAGTAGAGAGCCTTGCGCATAAGTGGCTAAGTGTAATAAAAATGCAAGCATCCCCTTATCTAGGTTAAATGCTGTTAGATATTACTATACCTTACCTTACCATAAAGACCGCCGGCCTCGTTATTGGAGTTGCTAGGCTTGCTGGACTTTTCACCTCTTACATAGAGGCCCTTAATAAAATACAATCTTACCAGACCTTTAGAACCGACTTGCATGTCTTAAATACCTAATTTAAAGCTGCTAGAGCTTGCTTCGAGCAATAGGGTCTAGGCGTTGGCATTAAGTAGGGCTGACTAAAGCACGCTTATTACCTAGCCCTGGATAATAAATCCGTTTTTGATGCAGTAGCCGAATTATTACATATTATTATTAAGGCGATTTGCGATGCTGGCAATGTACCCCCCCGTCGAACTTAGGGTATAGGCTTTAATAACAAGGACTTAATAAAGCAGGGCCGACTGTTGGCCTGCAATACAATGCACAAGTCGAAGATGAATAAGATGTTATAGGCGTTATGGGGTAAGGGAAAGCATATAGAGCAAGTTAAGATATTTGAAAAACTGGTCTAATAACTGCATAATCTGGTGCCCCTAAGTATAGGAAATAACTGATAGCTAGCATAAAATCCAGTTGCTAGCTATACTAATATACTTACTCGAGGTATAAGCTACGTTGCGCTATAAGACAGGCTATATCTAACTAAAAGTAAGAGCTAATACAGGCTATAAATAATATAATAAGATCTGTTGTATCTTGGAATGAATTAAGGAGGAGGTTAGAGGTAAGGTAGTCCTGTATCTGTGCTTATCGGCTTTGTACTAACGCTACATAGCCGAAGCGCGCCATCAAGTTCATGCCTGGCTTAGCAATTGCCCTCCTAATAAGCACTACTATAACTCCCTTTAGAAAAAACTCCTAGGTACCTATAATTAGATTCTTAACTGTATTGTATTTAGCCGCTAGTTAGCCAGAGGATTTATAAACCAAAAACTCCTATAGGTTAATAGGCATATAGGGTTTAGAAAGATAATCCTCAGTGCCTATCTTATTAACCATCTTTCTTCTACCTTAAGTATGCCTGTTACCTATTTCTTCTTTTCTTTAAATCATACGAGCCAAGAAGACCCTTTCTTAGCCCTATAGTTATAGATATCCCAAATTATATCGCAGAATGATAATATATTCAAATACGCCTGCCAGAGTTAGATCTCTAATGTGGACCTTTTGGCAACTTGCGTAACTATTATTACCCTCTTTAAGCAACTCTTATGCAATTTTCCTAGATATATTCTTATCGCCAATGGCCTCGACAAATGTACCCACTTAAACAATAGCAGCACCTTAATCGCAAAGTTTCTTTGCGATGTTGTTAATTCCGTTACTAGAACTGAAACATAAGTCCTTCTTATCAGTCATAATGAGCCTGCCATCTAGAATGCACTTATAGACAGTATGCAGGAAACCTTTAATAAGTATAGGATAACGCTTGATAATGTTTAACCAGATATTAATATCTACTCTCATGCTATCGTTAACAGAAAGCTTTATAATAAGAATAATAATGTCTAAGTAACCCTTTCCGAAGCGATATCCGATCGTTACCAAGGTCAATTCCTCTGGCTTAAGATGTAAGAGGAGTGCCTTAAGGGAGGGATAAACAAGAAACAACCCTAATATGCTATCAAGAACACGCCAACAGGCCTTGATTGTCTATATGACTATAACTAGACCAAAATCACCAAGTTGGGAGAAGAGGGAAGAGATCGAGCCTTTGCTTTCCTTTGCTGGGCGGCATTTGCCCTATAACCCCTTATTATCTACAAGATTACTAAAGCTGCTCTAATACTTACCTCCAGAGAACTCTTACAGGACGATTTCCCCAATACCATAAATAACAAGTATATCAAAAGCGAGGTAATTAGTCTTTATAGCCCTCTCTTAAAAGTCAGGAAGGGATTCCCTAGGTCTTCCCTAGGTCGATAAATAGTATACCTGCCTTGTTTCTTAATCTGTTAGTATCTTCTATACAACCTTCCTACTCTAGGCTGGATATATAATAAGAAGATATTATAGATTTCTTAAGAAAAGATATAGAATACCTTACTTGCCAGGGCTTATCTTAAATATATCTTCCTGCCGCAAATTTAGTAAAATATTTTAGATAACTCTCTTTCCCTTAGTATCTTATTATAAGAATATATAGTAATAACCTTCTATTAATATACTAACTCTAGACTAAATAATAATAAAGAACTAATAAAGCTTTTAATGCAGTTTTTTAATAAAGATAATCCTATTTAAAATGCTTGGCGGGCATTAATCAAGACTAAAACCCGACCAGACGCAGCGGCTAAGACTATACTACTAAGCCTACTATATTATGCTATAAGGATAAAGTTAATAGGCGTGATAATAAACCTTATTAATAAATAAAGCGTAAATGAAGCTAGTAGCTTAGGAAGATTACCGCTTGATATCGCTTGTGCTGATGGGTCTAACGATTTTGTTACTCTGCTTCTTTTAAAAGGAGCCGATTTTGCGATAACGAACAAGAATGGATAGACGCCGCTCAACTCGGCCTCAATCAACAGACATGCAGAAGTCGTCAAGATGCTGCTAGAGAAGGGAGCTAATTTCACAACGGCAGATAATAATGGCTAGACACTACTAAACGCAGCCTCAAGTAGTGGTTATGTAGAAGTCGTTAAGATACTGCTAGAGAAGGGAGCTGATATTATAATAACGGATAATAATAGGTAAATACTACTAAATACAGCCTCTAGTAGCAGTTATGCAGAAGTTATTAAGATGCTACTAGAGAAAGGAGCTAATAATATAATAATAGATAATAATAGGTAGACACTACTAAACTCGGCCTTAAGTGGCGGTTATGCAGAAGTTGTAAAGATGCTGCTAGAGAAGGAAGCCGATTTTATAATAATAAATAATAACAAATAGATACCTCTAAACGCAGCCTTAAGTAGCAGTTATATAGAAGTCGTTAAGATACTACTAGAAAAGGGAGCCGATTTTATAATAGCAAATAATTACAGTTAAATATCACTTTTATTAACCTTAAAGAAGGGATATATAAAAGTTATAAAAATGCTACTAGAGAAGGGAGCCAATTTCATAATAGTAAATAATAATAGCTAGATACTACTAAATATAGCCTTAAGTAATAAATATATAGAAGTTATTAAGATACTATTAGAGAAAGGAGCCGATATTATAATAATAGATAATAATAGGTAGATGCTATTAAACTCGGCCTTAAGTAGCGGTTATGTAGAAGTTGTTAAGATGCTACTAGAGAAGGGAGCCGATATTATAACGGCAAATAATTACAGGGTAATACCACTAAACGCAGCCTCAAGTGGCAGTCATGTAGAAGTCGTAAAGATACTGCTAGAGAAGGGAGCTAATGTTATAATAGCAAACAATAATGGCTAGATACCACTTTTATTGGCTTTAGCTAATAGCTATGTTAATGTTGTTAAATTTCTATTTAAATCTTTGCCTCTTTATACTACTGAAACAGATAGTCTTAGTTATATAGCCCTCTTTTTAGCTTCTTAATACGGATAACTCCTGGTAGTGCAGTACCTGCTTTCTACTAGACGTTTTAACCCTAATATTAAGAACTTTTATAACTCTATAGTATTATTAGCTGCAGTAGCTAATAGGCACTATAAGGTTATAGAGCTTCTAATTAGTACTAGTGCCAGTACTAAGGCATAGTTCTATATTAATTGCAGTCTAGTATAGTGGGCATCTTATGCAGGTAAATCTAAGATAATTAAGCTGCTATCGTATTATGCAGAATTAAGCGAGAGTGTTCCTCAGAACGAGCCTATATTAGCAGATATAGCTTTTAATGCTACATCGGGCTGGTGTAATGCTTGTATACGAAGTATCTCGAGCAAATCTCTCTATTATTCCTGCCAAAAGTGTGTCAACCTCGATCTGTGCGGTGATTGCTACGAGAGAGGTTTTAGGTGCCGGGATCAAGCGCACGCTTTAACGGTAGGGAGTCCTGAGTACCATCTTTATGTGTCTTTGACGACGGAATAGGCATATCAATGGCAAGCGATTCAGGACCTATCTAAATGAATTTGTAGAGAGAAAATATATAGAGCACACCTAGTATCGGCCAAATCACTCCAACCTGTAAGGCGAGGAAAGTCTTTAAACCTGTTCGTAGTATGAGCGCTTCCCACATAAGCCAATGAGAGCTGGTTCAAAAGCAAGAACAAACTTTGTCCCATAAAATACCATATATCGTTTACATAGGATTCTGTCTCACAGACCCAAAATGTTTCTTAGCATCAGTGACAGAGCACGTGCATATTATTAAGTTGCACCTTACGGAGTCTTAGTCAGCACCCATAAGCAGAAAATGTTAGCGAGTTACTAGCACCCATTTTTGTTAAGCAGGTGGTATACATTGGCACTCGCCTAGTCTTCGCCCTCATGGTGTGCAACTAGAGTTTGTTGCTCCATTGCATGCGCCGTTAGCTCGTTCCACATCTCAAGCAAAGTGTTTATACAAATTCGAGGTCACTTTATCGCAGTGGCTACATTGGTCGAATGACTTCTTAACTAGCGCCTATCTCTCGGTGTTTGCGACATGAGCGCCGTCTCTGTTCCTTTGGCCTTAGTCTGTCATTCTTCATCGGAGCATTAGTCGGGCTCTGGCCTCGTCCGGTACTCAATCACCACGCGATCACCTGTATACCTTGCATCAAAGCAGCCGCAGCTTCCTCTTGCGGCCCTTGCACGCGACATGGATCGGGGAATGGGATCAAATCAGATGAGGGATAGCGAGTTACGTACGTTTTCGCCTGGCCGTTCGCCTGATTTGGTTTTATTAGGAAGCCAGGCGTCCAGCTGATATATGGCCGCCTTTCGTGCTTCGCCATTCGCTCCGCATCTGAGCGGCAGTGGCTTTGACATGGTTTGCTTCGCCAATCATATAGCTACAGTATCGAGCACTTACAGCCTCCTCTTCGCAATAGCATTCTTTTTGTTATGCCCATGGTGGGGATCCTCTGGTACAGATATGTACCCCCCATGTAAGTATGACGTTTACTTTAGGCTGCCAATTTTGCTCGTAAGCAGCTTTTTGGCCGCGGGGGCAAGCGTACCTTTGAAGTACTGCAGATGGAGACACTAGTCCTAGAACGTGGTGCAATTTCGACAGTGCGAGTTAGCCCTATAGCTGCTTTCTTCAAGTGGGAAAGATACCCAATATAATTACAGTTCAAGCCTGCTGTAAGTGTCTACAAAGCCCAAACTAAGTGTACAGAGCCTACTTATCATGCTAACTGACACCGTGTGGAGTGCTGTTCCAGATCGCAAGTATGTTGTGGAAGAGGAAGCTGTAAGTGCTCGATGCTGTACAACGTTCAGTTCGCTAGCAATATTGTTGAATCACGGGAGAACGCAGAGGACAGCAGAACAGAGAGGAAGAGAGCAATTAAGGAGCAGGCGCTATATGGGCTTGTGGACATGAATTTCAGATTGGTGGTGTGAAACCACGGTTCAGTATGGGCTTTAGGAAAATGTAGACACAATTTGAGCAATGTATGGCACAGTATGGGCTTGGGAAAACAAGGACGAAAAGCAGGCGTTGTATGTAAGCATTAGCGACTAGTGCCCTTTCGGTCAGAACAGGCCGCCGGGCGTAATAAATTGTATTGTATTGTATTGTATTGTACAACGTCCAGCCTGCCGCAAGTCGCTGCATATAATAGGCGCCGTGAGCTTGACTGATGGAATCCTCACACATCCTCAGAGCCTGATACATGCCTGCCGTCACCAAGAGCATGCGGGCCTCGCTATGCGCCTCCTCGAGCGTTCCTTTGTTGCGATTGTCTGTCTATATAACATCACATCTTCCTCTTGGCTCGATATCGATTGCTGACCATATCGAATCCCCAGAAGTACACGGTCGGCTGGATTTATGCCGTCACCACCGAATTTATCGCTGCGCGAGCCTTCTTTAATGAAAAACATGACTAACTTGAAACAATCGCCGATAATAATAATAATAATTATGCTCTGGGGAGAATCGGGAAGCATAACGTTATTATGGCCGTCTTGCCTAAATCTGAGTATGGCATGACCTCTGCCGCCACTGTGGCAAGGGATATGTTGCGCAGCTTTCTAAAAATTCATTTCGGATTGATAGTCGGTATCGGCGGCGGCGCCCCAAGCGCAAAGCACAATATACAACTTGGCGATATTATTATAAGTACCTGTGGCAGTAGGAAAGGCGGCGTGTTCTAATATGACTATGGCAAAGCAGTTCAGGAGCATGCTTTCGTGGCGACAGGGTCCTTGAACCAGCCGCCGCAATTACTTCTGACAGCATTAAGCAGGCTCGAAGCTAAATACAAGCTGGAAGGGCATCAGCTCAGCGCCCACGTTAATAAGGTATTAGAACAACGGCCTCGTTTACAACAGAAATACTCTCGGCCACCCCCAGACAGCGACAGACTCTACCGGCCCGACGTTGTCCATCCGGACTCGTCAGACGCATGCGGCGACGTGTGCAGCGACGATCCCTCTTGTTTGGTATATCGAAAAGAACGCAGGGAGCAAGAGGATGACCCTGCCATCCATTATGGGTTGATCGCCAGCGCAAACCAACTGATGAAGGATGCACTTGCTCGGGATAAGCTGGCGGCTAGTATAGATGTCTTTTGTTTCGAGATAGAGGCGGCCGGCTTGATGAACCACTTCCCGTATTTGGTAATCCGCAGGATATGCGACTACTCTAACTCGCATAAGAACAAGGAGTGGCAGGGCTTTGCGGCAGTAATGGCAGTGGCGTATGTAAAGGATCTACTGCGCCAGATCCCTCTTAATAAGGTTGAGGCTGAGATGCCTATTAGCGAAGTCCTTTATTCCAGTTAGTATTATAATACCAGTTTATATAGTTTCTCTAAATTTTAAATAGTTAAATTAACAGGAAATGAAACTAAATATGCGGTAATAAGCATGGCATCTAACCACCGTTTCGCTAAGATCGAGCGATAGTTATCCCTACCAGATTGTTCAACTAATGCCAACTTAGCAAGAAAACGCCGTCATCCCGGCACTAGGGCCTGGCTTCTAAACAGTCCCGCCTTCCAGGAATGGAAACTTGGGTCACGTCAACACCTGTGGCTCTACGGTCTGGCAGGGTGTGGCAAGACTATTTTAAGTATAACGATTCTTAATCACCTTCTGCAAATAGACACCTACACCACACTTGCATTCTTCTTCGACTTTAATAATACCAAAAAACAGAAACTAGAGGATCTCCTACACTCCCTAGCAGTTCAGCTTTATCATACCGGGAACAAAGCCGCAAGAAGACTTAATAGTCTTTTCACTTCCCATAATAATAGACAGAGATAACCAGATATAAATGCCTTATCAGCCTGCATTAACACAATAATACAAACTGCTAGAAAGGTTTTCATTATCATTAACGCCCTAGATAAGTATACAGCAAAGGAAGAACTTCTGCAATAGCTGAAACATTTAGCATCCAGGAAGGCTCAGCTCATTATCACTGGCCGGCCTGAAGTAGAGTTCCAAAGCGAGATCCCTCGGCCATTCGGCAAGCGAAACTGTATCCAACTTGATAAGAAGGCTATTAATGCCGACATACGCTCCTATATTAATGCAATACTTAAATAGAAGCCTGATTTTGTAAATAAGAAACTATCTTAAGATCTTCTAGATAAAATCCAGGATAAAATCGGAAATAGAGCCGATAGGATACAAGTTTTGGCCCAGGTTATTAATACAAGTTAAACATTTTTCTAACATTCATCGCAGGTTTAGATAGGCAGCTTATTAACTAAAGAGTCTTGCTTGATGTCTGAGTCCTAAAGCCATTAAGATAGCTCTTAGGTCTTTGCCCTATGATCTAAATAAGATATATTACCGCATACTCTAAAATATACTATCGGAATATAAGAGCAGCGCGATTTATCTCCTGCACTTTCTAGTCTATACTAAGAGGCCTCTAATACTAGAAGAGGCTATTAAAGTAATAGCTACTAAAATAGATCGAGAGCCTCAGGGCTTCGATATTAATGGCAGACTATCTCTAAAAGCCGACATCTTACGATACTGCCCTAGCTTAGTAATTATTGCTAAAGTCATAAAGTATGCTAAGACTATAGAAGAACTTTATCTTGCTTATTTCTCTGTTAAAGAGTACCTTCTTAAGTAAGCCCAGTTCGACCTTAAAAATGCCAGCATTGCTATCGCTAAAACCTGCTTGACTTATCTTACTGATATTAAGGGCAGCCATAGCATGATTAGATATAATTTTCTAATAGCACGGTATGCAGCAGAGTCCTAGATAGATTATGCCATTTCGGCCAAGACTTCTAAAGAAATCATTTAAATAACAGTTAGCTTTTTAGAAGACAAGAGGACATTTCAGCTATAGTATTACGTATACTAAGCTAACCGTCTATAGGATAGTAGTCCAGGACCTCCTTAAGTATCTAGATTATATTATGCTTATCTTGGCAGACTTATAGCGGCTGCAAGAAATCTAATTGCAGAGGGAGCCGATGTCAACATGCAGGGCAGCGAGTATGGCAATGCTCTGCAGGCTGCCTTATTTCGCGGTAACTGAGGGGTTATATAACTGCTCCTTAATAAAGGAGCCGATATTAACGCGCAAGGCGGAGAGTACGGCAATGCTCTGCAGGCTGCCTTATGTAAAGGCCGCCGAGAGGTTGTGCAACTGCTCCTCGATAAAGGAGCCGATATTAACGCGCAAGGCAGCCAGTATGGCAATGCTCTATAGGCTGCCTCATTTCGCGGCAGATAAGAGGTTATGTAGCTACTCCTTGAGAAAGGAGCCGACGTTAACGTATAGGGCGGAGAGTATGGCAATGCTCTGCAGGCTGCCTTATTTCGCGGCAACCAAGAGGTTATATAACTGCTCCTCGATAAAGGAGCCGACATCAACACGCAAGGCGGCTGGTTCGGCACTGCTCTGCAGGCTGCCTTATTTCGCGGCAACCGAGAGGTTATATAACTGCTACTAGATAAAGGAGCGGATATCAACGCGCAAGGCGGCCAGTATGGCAATGCTCTACAGGCTGCCTTATATGAAGGCTATTAAGAGGTTGTGCAACTGCTGCTAGATAAAGGAGCAGACGTCAACGCGCAAGGCGGCCGGTACGGCACTGCTCTACAGGCTGCCTTATATAAAGGCCATCAAGAGGTTGTGCAACTGCTACTAGACAAAGGAGCAGATATCAACGCGCAAGGCGGCCGGTATGGCACTGCTCTATAGGCTGCCTTATATAAAGGCCATTAAGAGGTTATGCAACTGCTCCTTGACAAAGGAGCCGACGTCAACGCGCAAGGCGGCTGGTTCAGCACTGCTCTACAGGCTGCCTCATATAAAGGTTATTAAGAGATTATATAGCTGCTGCTAGACAAAGGAGCCGACATTAACACGCAGGGCAGAGACTATGGCAATGCTCTATAGGCTGCCTTATCTAATGGCTATTAAGAGGTTATATAACTGCTCCTCGATAAAGGAGCCGATATTAACGCGCAAGGCAGCCAGTATGGCAATGCTCTACAAGCTGCCTCATTTCGCGGCAGACAAGAGGTTATGCAGCTGCTCCTTGTAAAAGGAGCAGACATTAACAGGCAGGTCGGCTAGTTTGGCACTGCTTTATAGACTGTCCTATCTCAGGATAACCAAGATGTTATATAATAACTTAGTTAAAGGGTCGCCAATATAACATCTAAACAATAATCCGGCTCAACAGGCATAAGGGAACTTATAACTTAATCTCGGCTCTAGACCCTATTAATATTATTTAAATCCATAGCCAGATTTCTAACAGATATAACACCGATGCAAAAGGCGCTTTATCACGCTGTGCATACGAGAATCTGTATTTCAAGAAAACTAAAGATTATAAGAAGAAGATATTCAGTCGTTGTTCGCTAGATCCCTGACCCGGTAATTATAAGTACCCACTGCCAAGGTGACCCGTTGTAGTGGGTTTAATTGTATGTCCCCGCCCCCCGCGCGTCAAGTCTAGCGCTACTGAAAGCTAACCTTATATTGCTCCTCATAGCCCCGCGATTCATTAACTACATTTCCAAGTCCAAGCCGAAGATCATGCCACGCTTATTATCGATTACCTAAGGTTAAAGAGAAAGAAAGAGAAGACGGTGGTGGGAGGATTGCAATAGATAACGGCCTAGAGCTCATTTGGGAACGAAGAGACTAAGATTGCAAGCAGATGGTGTTCGATACCAAGGGTACCCTGACGATTAGATCCGTATTAACTTTTCAGGATCGGCTTCTTTAGCTAAGTAAATTCACAGATGGCAGCCTACATCATGGGATGTGCCTAATAGAGAGCCTTGTGCATAATTGGCTAAGTATTATAAAATGCAAGCACCTGTGTATTATTACCATGCTACACACTGTGCCTACTGCGTGTAGGTAGAGTTAGCAAGTTCTTATCTAAGTATGCGCGGCAGGCCGTGCCTTTGTTATAAAACATCAAGCAGGGGTTAGATACCTAATATAGCATTCTAGTTAATTTAATAATACAGTTTGCTTTAGCAGGCAGCTTGGCTAGTAGTGAGCATGCTGGCCTTACTAGCTTATATTGCCTAGGTTGCAGGGCGGGTTATTGGGAGTAGATGTAACGTGAAATAGACCATTGTTCCTATATTATCGGCCGTTTCGTTCTTTCCTAGCCTGATTTGAGCTAGTTAATTATAGTGCGTAGGTAGGAAACGTTGCTAGTTGTACCGTTTGCTTTAGCTATAGATTTAAGATATAACTGCTAATTCTCTACCCTTGTTTTCCCTTATAATGCTGATCTTGCTCGCTATCGTTGTAAGAATGCGCGTAAATGCAGTAATACTATCATTTAATAGACACATCGAGGTGGCCAAGCTGCTTCTCGAGAATAGGGCTGACATTACGGTTGCGAATAATAAAGGAGTCACGCCAGTCATTACGGCATCACTATTAGGCTTACGAATTTAGAAGAGGCGCATCGCAGCTACGGCGGTTAGCTGCTGCATAATAGCAGCCTTATCTAATCCGTTAGAATTAATTAGACCCTGTTCGTGGCGGCATTTACTGTTGGTTATATAGCCTACTTTAGCCGCAAATGCAGGAATGCCTCAGGCGCCCTATCTTTTCAACCGATTGCGGAAGATGTTTATTTAATTTGATACAGCCTTGTAGTCGACCGCGTCAAGAAAGAGCCGCAACTCAAGGGCCATTAAAACAACTTATATACTTATATTCTTATCGAGGGCTCCACGTGCTGGTGGATGGCCAGGATAAGCTAACCCGCCCGGCGTGATCCGACGACCAGCCGTGCACACAAAGTCAAGTTGTGCCATTGAGCCTGTTCTCACCTGTCTCACCTGCTTTGCCTTGCACTTTCACTTCCAACACGGCAGAACCCTTGCAATTAACGTGGCGTAGCTGCAAATCCCAGTACCCAGCAATCCTATTGGCCTCACAAGCTACAGGGGTCCTTTTTAGCTGCAGGCCTCCCCGCACGCAACGATGTTGCTGCCCTACGTTGTTAGTGATGATAATCTATTGCAGTCCTGACTTATCGATCGAGAATCCGCCTCGGCTCTTTTACCATAAACACCTTTGCTAATTATTTAGAAGAGCGCGACTAACTTGGGCTAATAGGCACTTAATATTTAAGAGGCAGGTAATGGCAGGATTTCCTAGCTATGATATTAAACTCCTGGATTAACGGCACTATACTTATGCACTAACTTATTAAAGTGGCGGTAGCAGCGCTAACTGGTGGTGGCAGAGCGTGTATAAGTCTGACCGCGACCACGACCGCGATACCGTCCCTAGCTGCTCGATGCGCCTTTGATTGTCCCTCCCCCCCTCTCCTTCCTTTAATATCTAAATACAATTAGCTAAAAAACATTTAGTTGCGATAATTGCTATTTATTAGATGCCTTTTATTAAGTCATTTCTCTGTATTTATCTCTGCCCTTACCGGCGCTTATACCTTAAATAAAGTTATGCTTGTAAATTATAACTATATAGATATCTAGCCAAGATAGATAGAAGATAACCTTGGCATAAAGACCATGCTAAAGCAAGCTTCCCTTAGTCTCTAAAGTGATAAAAATCTTTTTAAGATAACTAGGGTAATAGGATTTATAAGTTATAAAACGCTTTACCTACCTTATATAATTAGTATACTATTGCCTAGATCTGTATGCTATATATAGAGATAGTAGCAGCTTATGCTATACTAGATAAGATTTATAAAACCCTACCTATATATATAGATAATAGTAATGCCTATATACTAGGCAATATTAAGTAATATAATATTATTATTATATACTTGCCAGAAGGATAATATAGATTAAATAATATAGTAAATATATTAACCTACCTAGTCTATACTTTCTTATTAATCTAAGTAGGCTTAATAGTAAGAATTAGTAATAAAGTGCTAAGTAAGACTGATATATGTTTAGGCGATATTGTTATTAGAACGAGGGTAATGCAGTATAATCTAGGGAAAATCATTAGAGATAGATAGATATAGTATATAGCAATCCTGAAGATTCCTTAGCAGCTATTAGGCATAGCTATATCCTCTTTATAAGCAAGGCATAAGAGAGAAGGCAGCCAGATCCTATCTATTTTAAGGGAGAAGTTTAAAGAACACTCTAAATACCGGCGCCTAGCCTTACCGGATTGCCTCTTCCTCTTAATATATAATTATATATTTTAAATATCTGCCTGTAATAAATGCAATTATTTAAAGCTAGTGCAGCGGCATATATAGGAGATAGATAATCCGCTAATATATTACGATACAATCGCCTTAGGGAACTAAGTTATAAGGAGTGGCACTTAGCAGGATAGTATTACTTAATAGCTAGATATTATATGTTTTAAAATAGAGGCTGCCGGCTTAATGGATATTCTCCCTTATCTACCAATCTGGGGAATTTGCAACTACTCAGACTCTTACAAGAATAAGGAATGGCAGAGATATACTGCAGCTGCTGCGGCATTATATACAAGGGAATTACTAATAGTATTACCTGTAGCTAAAGTATATGTAAAAGCTACCTATATGCCTAACCCTCGTAAGTTAAGCTTAGTGGTGTTAAGATCCTGTTTTAATTATTATAGCTCATATCTGGCATGTAGATCGAGATATATGGAATGGGTTATAGTTAAATCCTGCCTTCTCGTCCTTTGACGGCATAAGTCAAAGCAATCCTCTCCAAATGTTGAGCCAAAACAAGATAACAGCGATTAGGCCAAGAGCATACAGATACCTTGATGAGCTCAAATGGTCTTGCTACTGTTTTTTTTTACTAAGGAAAGTACGCACAGGCTGAGCAACTACTTAGGCAAACACTGGAAGCGCGAAGGCGGACTCTTGGGCCTCGATACGAGGATATTCTGACTAGTGCAAGCACATTATTTAATATCCTATAGTGCCAGGGCAAGTATGAGGAAGCAGAGTATCTCCTCCTGCAGACTCTTAATGGCCATAAAGCAGTCCTTGGTTCGAGATATAAAGATACTATAGAAAGTATTAAATACTATGTAGTCTTTCTATAGTATAATGGAAAATACTGCAAGGCGGAGATAAAGATCTAGGATTTGGTCGATGATATGGAGGAAATGCTAGGTCCTAATCACCCTAGCACCCTAGCTAGCAAGAGCATCTATGTATCAATTCTTGATGTTTTAGGTAAACATAAAATAGCAGAGCTATTATTTAATAATCTATTTAATGCGATAAAGCAGCTATATGGGAAAGAGCACCTAGAGGCGCTAGATTGCCTTGAGAGGCTTTCCTGGACACTGGCAAATTAAGGACGATTTGCTAAAGCTCGACAAATCAAGCAACAGGCCCTGGAAGGTTATAAGAAAACTCTTAGAAAAGACCATCCTGAGACAGTTGCGAGCTATTCAAACCTCAGCACTCTTTTGTTTTAAGAGGGGAAATTTAAGGCGGCCGAGGGCCTGATAAGGGAAGCCTTTATTAGACTTAAAAACATATCAGGCGAGGACTATCTAAAGGCAATATAGGCCCTATGTTGGACTATATGCTTGCAATAGTTGCGTGGTAAATTCATGGATGTAAACGATACCCTTAGCACTGTGATGGCGAAGATCGCAACGTGGGAAGCGCTAAATCTAGATATGCTTATTACTAAAAGCTTTATTACATCCATCCTTTACGCGCAAAATCAGAACGATATAGCAGAGCAAATATACCAGAGAGTAATAGCTAATAGAATTAAGGTTCTTGGAAAATTACACCTAGAGACTTTAATAAGCAAGAATAACCTGGCAGATATGCTTTAGGCATAAGAAAAACATAATAAAGCAGAGAAGCTATACCGAGAGGCGCTCGCGTAAAGACTAAAGGTGCTAGGAGAAGAACATCCTGATACTCTTACCAGCCTTGCCGACTTGAGTGAAACACTCTTATTCCGGAATGCTGACGACGAGGCTGAGGGGTTCTGTTAAAGAGCGTTGGCGGGAAGAGAACGGATTTTCGGCAATAACCATTTATGTACTCTATGCACTTGCCTTACTATGGCAGGTTGCCTCCTTGCAAAGAACGACTTGGTAGGAGCTGAGAATCTGTTAAAGAGAGTCTTAACTGGAAGGGAAAGAATCCTAGGCGCAGACCATTCATTGACCCTGTTCTGCATCTCTCTAATGGGTTTATTCCTCGCGTCGCAGGATAGACTTAAAGAAGCAGAGAAATTCCTTAGACAAGCTTATAAGGGATCGAAGAGAGTACAGGGGGAAACACACAAGGAGACTATGCTTAACAAGGAATACCTCGCTTCGGTGCAACAAAGGCGTCTGTCTAATAAGCGGGGAAAGTGGCTAATGCCGGTGTATAGACGCTTGAGACGTCTGTGGCAGAAGAGTAGAAACTGAGAAATTCCTCGGCAGAGGGAAAATTGGGGTATGGGTCTAAGTCGTCCAGCCTACTGGCACTATGAGATTCGTTCTCCCGGGCGTAATAAACTCTATCTATCTATCATCCGATCCCGGGCTAAGTTCAAGTCAGTTGTATAACTCCTACTAGAGAGGGTAATACGTAACCCACATTAGGATGCGGTTAACCAGATAAACTTGATCCAACTTAATCGACAACATTATATGTAAATTGCCTTTTTATGTTCTCTACGATAATCTTAATACTTCAAAGCAAAACTCATTAAAGAGATAGTCCAAAGAAAACAGAAGGTTTCGCCACATAGATCGCCAATAATTATTCCATGCAAAGCCCATAATAATCAACCTCCATGTAATACAGTCCTATATACTATCTTAGTATGATTTTGCAAGTGCATCTTATGGTCTAAAATCTCATTATAGAGGCGGCAATAGAGCTTTTCGTTTAGTTAAAGATTAGAGAGATAGTATCGTTTGAAGTGCCTGCTTAAGTCCCCTAATAAGTAGAAAGGCTTAATTAACCTATCGATTGCTAGATCGGAAGGCTTAAGAGTAATAGCCTGACTAATATAGAGAAAGCACCTCTGACTTCGCTCTGTCTGGCTTTTAGTAAAGACTAAAGTTATTGCATTACCTAAGGCGCTACTTGCAGTCTCCTTAGTTATATTATTATACAGATTGGAAATATAGTCCTTAGTAGCAATCGCTCTATATCTAGTTATAGGAGGCAGGGGTAGTTCTTAGATAGAACAGTAAGACATAACGCTAAGAATTGCATTATTACGGCGATAATATTTAGACTCGATTGTGTTTATTACTAGGGCCGTTAAAGCTTTATATAAGCGTTTCTAGGCTAGATAAGCATTATTATCCGATGGCGACATTAGTGGCTCCTTAAATGTCTTGCCAGCTAGTTATCGCTCGATATCGGTTATAGCCTGTTCCCGGGACTAAGTCTTTCTAACCTGATCTTTGCGTTTTCTGCGCAGATGTGCCTTCTTGCTTTAAATATCCTTAGTAATCTTCCTTAGGCATATACAAACCTTCTCTAACTTATTGCCTTTAGAAATAAGGCATTTTTATTATTAAAGGAGATCTTAGATCTTAAGATTATTATTAATACTTATAAACTACTTAGCAGTAAGATAGGTAGGCCGTTACTTGCTGGCTAAGTACCTAATACTACAGGCTTAATATATTAGCGCTTTTTGCTGCTTTTTATAACTTATAACAGCTATAGTATCTATAGGGATAACTCGGCTAAGGTAATGCTTCTCGAAAGTCCTAGAGCTAAAGTATTAAAGTATAAGGTTGCAAAGCCTATTGCTAATATTCGCTACATTACTAGTCAGTCAGTCTGTCTTTATATATAATATATATATGCATAGCATTAGTCAAACTTGTTACCTGCGTTATAATAAAGTATATATAAAATTATAATAATACCAAACCTAGCTAATTCGCCAAGCTTCTTTATCTAACTGGAAATTATATTATATATAATCTGTTTATTTATAGATAATATATATGCATTTATGCCTATCTTAGTAGCCTTATAAAAGACGAATATATTATTTATATACTACTTAAGTGGCAGGGGTAACTCGTGCTTATTAGGGTAGATATTAAGCTTGCTTAAATGCTTAAGAGAAGTAAGAGTTAGCGCATTAAAAGCCTTATAATAGAACAAAAGACCTAGAAGAAGGGTATATAGACTAAGTAATAAGCTCAAGTTAAAGATAGTTTAGGGAAGAGTTAAGATATTTCTACTTAAGTTAGGCTTAGTGGCCAAATGTGCGTTCCTCTAGGTTTAATTATATTACTTATGTTTCTTTTTCTTTAAGGAAGGTCTTTATAAAGCGAAGCCTGAAATAAATAAGAATACAGTGCAGGCTGCCTTAAGGATCTCGCGCTAAAGAAAGCTTAAGGTTACTAAATCTTAAGAAAAGGAGTGCTCTAGGTCTAGAGCTACTTAGTGCAATAAGAAGAAGGAATAAAAGAGCATAAATGCAGTACTTGCCAAGGTAGAACCTCTATTTAGTTATATTAATAGTTATCTCTACTTGCCGCTTAAGATCCTTAATAATTATATATTAGTTTTCGCATTACTCTCCTATTAAATCGTAGTTAACAATAAGTTTTTAAAGGATCTAATTAGTTATATATTAATAATTTTACAACTAAGGAAAGGCAGATATATACCTTACATATTCTCTAGTTTAGAATAGGGTTAATCTTTTTCTTAATCTCTTTTTTATATATAAGTTAAAACTCCTTTTAATACTACTTAAGGGTATAGAAAGACCTTATATTAAGGAGCCTCCTTTCCCTAGCCTTAGTTTTTTAGGTAAAAAGCTAGTAAAAAAATACATTAATCTTACTTAAGGAGATATAATATATACAGTATTTAAGGTCTTGTTTTATATACTTATAATAACTAGTAGATATTAGTAGTATTATAAGAAGGAAAGTACTTAAACTATATATATTCTACTAACGCTTAATTGCATTAAGTTATCAAGTTATGCCATTAGCATATATAGTATTATCTACATCCTCTTCCTTAAAGTTATCTTATATATAAAGAAAGAATTCCGGTAGCAGATTGCTTCTACCTAGAAGATATTATATATTATCTAGTTCGAGGTTAATATCGCTAGCATTACTAAGATTAGTATCTATATCTAAAGTATAATTATTATTACTATTAAACATATTATTATCTTTATATAAACTTACTAAGTTATCAGACTTAGTAAGGGAGATAGATTGGGGGCTCCTTTAAGTTATTAATAGTAATTTAAGGGCAGTAATGCAGAAGAAGGTAATAGAGATATCTTACCTAGCTTAATGGCTAAGATGCCTAGTATTTATATTTAGCAAGCGCGGCTAAAGTGATATTAATAAGGGAGGGTATATAGCGAATAGGAATGACTATGTAATAAACTGGCGCTTAGGTAGGCAGGGATGTGAACAAGGCATGGCGGCTAGCAGATAAATATAGTCGGTATATCTGAGATACTTGATAAGGGGTTAGAGTAGATTTGTGGGGAATATCACTCTTAAAGCGGCACTGGTTATCCTGGCAAATGGCTGATAGAAAACAACCCCGCGACTTGCTGAAAACAGTACTAGAAAAGCTGCGACAGCATATTATAGAGTATTATATTAGTTTTAGGCAGAGGTAGAGATTTAACTACAGGTCTAAAATAGGTTTTTAGGTAAGAGATTAGTAAATTCCTTACTTAGTAATAATAAGGTTATTAGGAAACCCTATAATACTATCTATATTAAAGCTAACCTTAGTAATATATATAATTTATTTATCCTTATTTAAGTAAATATAAGGCGCCTAACCTCTAAAGCCAAGGCTATAATAAACCTATTACTAGTTTAAGCTACTTATCCTTTTAGAAAGGTTATCTTTTAAAGATATAATATAAGTAAAGCTTAAAACCTTAAGATAAATATTTATAATACTTTCTAAGTAAGTAATAAGGCTAATATACTCCCTTTAAGTCTAAGTATACTAGACCTTTGTTAAATAGTAATAATTTATATAATATCCTTAAAACTTAATTAACTATTATATTAGCTAATATCTAAGATATTTTACTTAATATTTATAATTTATATTAATAAGTAATAAGGTTTTTATAATATTAATTATAGTTATTAAAGGTAGGTTTTTTATATTACCTTTTAAATATCTTAAAACTAGTAATAATACTCCTAGAACTTTATTACTTCTTAAAGGAGACCTTCTTAATAAATATAGCTTTAGGGGAAAGGTAGGCAGAGAAAAGAAATATAAAAAATCTAAACTATTAAGTTCTAGAGTATAATATTTAATTTCTAATAATATAGCAGCACTCTTAAGTTAATAATTAAACTATTAAACTAAGGCTTTATTATTAACTTAAAGTAAAATAGGAAGTAAGGAGAGAATACCTATATTATAAAAGTAAGTATATTACTTAGCCCTTTTATTAAAAGTTACTTTCTACTACTTTACTTACCTTTATTTAATATTTATATTTATTTTATTTTAAGAAGTAATATATTAATATAGTTATCTATATCTCTTATATCTAAGCTTAGAACTAAGTAACTTATTTATACTTAAAGGCTTAACAGGTACTATTTAGATATATAAAATAGAAGTTTAAGACTAGTAAGGATAAAATAAAATAAATAAAGTATTATATAAATATATTTATAAACCCCCTAAGGTAATAGATATAGAGATTACTTAAATAAACAGACTTAGTATAGGTATGCAATATGCTAGCTTGTAGAAGGACTAGTTTTAATTATAAAAATTAAAATAGGTTTAGTTTTAATTATAAAATTCTAATTAGCTATAGGCTAGCAAAGCGATAATAAGGTTTATAATTAATATAAGTAATAATATTATAATAAAAGTAGGAATAGAGATAAAAAGAGTTTTTATAATATTTAAATAACCTTAAGACTAAGTATAATATATAAAAAGTAATTTTAATTAGCTCCTTATACCTATATCTAGTTACCTTTTTTATAATATCTAGTTCTAATATATTAAAGTAGTCCTTAATATCCTTAAGTACTTAGCCCTTTAGCTAATAAATAAATCGAAAGTATAACTTAATACTAATACCAGGCTAAATAGCTACTTAATATAGCTAGTAAATAAGTATTTAATAGTTTAGGTTAAGCTATATAATATCCTCTATTACTACTTAATATTATCTCTTTTATATTAGTAATAAAAAGTAAAGAGAGAAGTAGTCTTATTATTTTTCTTTATAAATTAAAGTCTCCTTTCCTCTATATTACTCTAACCTTAAGTTAGTATTAGCTAACCTTAAGTATAAAGTTAGGGTTAATTTAAACTAATTAGCAACTTTTCTTTAATTAAAGCAATTTAAATTAAATTTCTATATCCTATAATCCTATTTTAGTATATAATTTAACTTAAATTACCTCTTAATAGTATTTAAGCTAGTTTATTTATATAGGTAATAAAGGGTAGTATTAGTAGAATTTATAGTTAATATAATTAATTATAATATCTCTAAATATAAAGTTATATATATACTTAGGTAGACTCTAGTATATATCCTTAAGGAGTATATATTTTAGGAGAAACTTATTAGCTTATAAATTAAAGTTTTAGTATTAATAATATATTAATATATATTATAAACTATTTTATATTATATTTTATTTCTATTAGCTAACTTATAAGTAAAGGGAGTGCCTAGCTATTAGTGCTATTAGTAGCTATAGGATAAGATAGTAAATATTTATTAATATATATTAAAGGTAAATACCTAGCTTCTTTATATATATTTAAAGCTAAGGCAGGAGCAGAAGGTGCTATCTGGCATACTAACTAAGGGATTATAATACTATTATATATTAGACTGCTATATAACTTATCCTTAGGTAGCACTTAATTATAGGCAGAGTTATTAATGCAGATACCAGGGTAAGTAAGACACTCCTAATAAGCCAGGTTTTAGTATCTCTCCTGCCATTAATGCTATTAATTCCTTACCTGCTTACTTTTGCTTTTAATCTTAAATAAGTTTATAAAGGCTTAATAACCTATATTAAATAAAGGGCTTACTTCCTTTAATTTAGTTATTTATTTTATTTTAGTATAATTAAAATTTCCTTAATTATTATAATAGAAATGCTAACTCCTTAGATAAGTCTAATTATATATTTAAGTTAAATTAAAATAATTATAATTATAAATTATATAATTCTATAAGACTTATTATATAATACAGGTTTATAAAATATAATAAATTAGTTAGGGCAATGCAAGTAAATATCTTTAGGGATACTAACTTTTAAATAAGTATTTATTAGCTTATAAGCAAGTAGCAGGGATATTGCGCATTTTAAATAACTTTTAATTTATTACTTTAAAGCAAAGTAGAGAGCATTTTTCAATAGCTACCTACCCTATATGCTCTTTAGGATTATCTTTTTTGCCTGTTTAGATTGCCTTAGATAGAAAAGTTATTATTTCTTTAATTAAATTAATTTATAGAAGTTTCTGCTATAGTATAGTATTCTTTTTAACTTATATACTGCTATAGTTAAGAGATATTGCATTAAAATTTGTTTTTTTGCTCTCTTTAAGCGCAAAGGTTAACCCTAACCCTGCTAGCTATTATAAATTAGCATAAACCCGCCCAGGACTAGTAACTAGGCTTTTTCCTTAAACTTCTCTTTATTATACTTTTAATTAAAAACTTTAGTAATTTCCTTAAAAAATTAATTTTATAAATTAAGTAAGATAATAATAATAACTTTAAAAGGTAAATAAGACTTACCTAAGCCTTATAAAATATAAAGAATTTAATAAGTAAATTAGTTAATAAATATAATATATATAATAAGTATATAAGACAGATAAATATATAAGATAAAAATCCTAACTTTCTTAAGATAAATCCTAATAAAAACATAACAGACTATCTAATTAATTAAAATTAACTACTATACTTATCTCTAAAGGCCTTAATACCCTTTTAATAGGTTTTTATATTATGCCTAGTCTTACTATAAGTCCTGCAATACTAAACCCTTAGTTATATTAAACTTCCTTTATTATTACTTTTTAATAATTTAGCTACTATCTATATATCTATATCTATCTAATTAATTAAATCCTAACCTTCTTATATAGTTATACTTCCTTTATTTTATAGGCAGGTTCTATTTGCCCTGTATTGCTGGCTAAGTATCTTATTTACCTGTTAAAGCTCTTAGTTCTTAGCCCTTAATAAGGCAGTCTTATATATATTTCTCTTTACTGCCTTAATAAGAGACTAAAGAGCCTTAAGGATTAACTTTAAGGAGCTACTATAATGTCTTTTAATTTATCTCTAAAGGTATTTAAATTAAAATCTAGCCTTAAGAACTATTCTTAAAGTCCTTAAAGTCTAAGATTAAGCTTATTAGGCCTCCTCCTTAATAGGTATTAAAGTCTATAGCTATATATTAAGCTTTAAGATTATAACTTTTAGGTTAAAAGGAGTAAGATTAGCTCTTTTAAAACCCCCTTTAATATTTACCTTAATTATAATTAATTAAAAGGCAGTATAAAAAGCTAGGAAAAACTTAATTTTAAAAATATAAGTTATAGACCTTTTAATTAGTTATTTTATTTCTTAATTATATACCTTTTTTAGCAGCCTAAAGTACTTAATATTAAGGGGCTAAAGTAAATAAGAAAAATAAAGTAATATATAAAATATAATAATATTATTCTTTTTATAATATATTTAAAAGTTAGCTAAATAATAGCTTTTATAATTATTAAGGATTAGAAAATAATAGGTATTAACTAATTAATTAGTTTTATATTAATTAAAGTACTTTAGCTACTTAAGGCCTATCTTATTACTTATTTAACTACTTTAAATTATAATAATAGCCTAAAAGGCTAAGAAGTTACTTTCTTAATACTAATTAATAAGGTAATATTAGCTTATAACTATAATAAATAAATTAATTACCTAACCTTTTATATTAATTACTTAAATTATTATAACTTATTTTTAGTTTTTAAGTTAAATTAATTTTAGCTATTTATACCTTTTTAAGCTAGTAATAACTATAATACTTAATATTATATTTATTATAAAGCTAGTCTTATTAAAGTTTTAAATATTATTTAATTAAATATTATATTTTATAATTATATTTTATATAAGCTTAAACTAATTATAAATAATAATTTAATCTCTATATTTAGCCCTCTAATAGTTATATTTCCTCTAAAAATATATCTTAAGCTTTAAGTACTGCTTAATAAAATTAATAACCTAGCGCGTACTAACTAATAATATATTACAATTAGTAAGCAGTTAATTCGCCATTTCTTTAATATTGCAATACTAGGAAGGAAATCCTCGCAAATCTAAGTTAAGGATATACTAGACTATAACCTATTCCTCTAGATTACTTAGTTTCTAAGAACTTAGGATATAATCATTACGAGCCTGCCTGCCCTAAGATTAGTAGTGGAGGGTCTGGAAGTAAATATTATAGATCTTTGCAGCTTATTGCAGACTTAATTTTAGGTCTGCCTAATAGGCCTAAAGCGCAAGAATAATATAAGCCTTAGCAGTAGATTGTAATATGTTATTTAATTGAGAATTAATTAATTAGATGGTTATGATGTAAGGTGAGGGATTTTTGTCTCGCGCACTTGTCTGTCTCGCATGCTTATCGTGTATGTTATATAATAGATAATATAGGACTTCTAGCTCGTCTTCTTTCACAAGGTTTGCTCAAATTGCATAACCTCCTATAGTTCAACGACCATACGGCCATCGTCATGATGAACACTCCAGGAACAACTCCAGGCTTCTGAATACCCCTCGTTTCACCCCAGCTCGGCGTGCTCAATTTTGCCAGACATGAGTGTCATGAAACAACTGTTATAATGCCCACCGAAATGATCCTGGCACCAAACTGTGCCGCAGATATGCCAGCGGCATTGGAAAGTTATCCGGGCCATCGGCAGGTAGACTACAGTTGTCAACAGGCCGGCGGACAGCTTCTTCAATTGCTCAGCGGAATTCCGACAATCCTATGTACGACCTGGGGTCGCTGTGAAACAGGATGTAACAATTTTTTAGACAGTTAAAACATAAGCTTGATCGACAAGTCGTTTCAGAAAATTATTTTCCTTTCTGATGCAGACGACGTGACATCGTGCGTGGGTGAAATGCTTAGAAACCTGCCTGAAACGGAAGTGTCTGAACACCACACTAAGGGGCCCTCAGACATTTTGAAACTGCGAGTGTATTTTAAAAGAACACAAAAGTGTATGAGTATATAAGATCTGGTTATCACCTGATCGGATTTTATAAGACACTAATACATCGTACACTTCAGACCGCTTCACTTCTTTCCCCAAACGTGTTTTATCTGCTGGCAGAACTATTCTTTTTCTTTCCTCCACTTTCAAAATGAAGTACCTCATTCCTCTATCTCTTCTTATTGCCAGTGCATTCGCCCAGGACGGGTTAGATTTGACCATCCCCTTGTAACAATACGAGCTAACAGATGCCTAGCTGCGGCTTTCCCGATGGACCCGATTGCGTATCCCTGGGCGAAGGAGCAAGTGGACTAGAGCAGTTTGCTGATGACGGCTGCTGCCTCTTGCCTATCCGCTGCGGTAACGGGGACGGAGGTGAGAGGTGTGAGAGGGTTGCTGCTGGAGGCAATAGCAACAACAGCAACAACAACAACAACAAAAATGCCAATGCCAATGACAATGCAAATGCCGGCAATGGAAACGGTAACGTGAATGGCAACGGCAACAATAACACCAATTCCAACGGCAACGACGAAAACTGCGGCTTTCCCAATGGCCCGGATTGCGAGTCTCTCGGCGAAGGCGCTAACGGCCTCGAGCAATTCGCTGACGACGGCTGCTGTCTCCTCCCATTCCGCTGCGGAAACGGCGATGGCGGTGAAAGATGCGAACGGGTGCCTGTGGCTGCAAACAACAGGGTTCGCTTTATCAGGGCTGCCAGATCTCGCTACAGTGGAGTCAGAAAGTGATTCTCGCTGGGAAAGATTGAAGAGCTGGTTGAGGGACAGTTCTAGGAACTCCTTATATTAGTCTATCAGTCTGAATTGAAACATCTCGAAGAGCCGATGGCATAATGCTCAAAAATGACTCTATCCGTAAAGTAAAACAATCAAATGCTCCTCTCTACCGATATCAACATCTCTAAAGGCGACAGCCCCCGTGCCTGCCCTTGATTGTACCTCCTGTCACAAGAGGGACTTTAGCAAAGCGCGATGTATAACGAATCCTTCCAAAACATGGTGACTCTATATAGAGGGATGTATAACCTAGAGCTCGGCTTAGACGCCGGCCACCGGTTAGTATTGCGTGTCTTCCGCAAGTGAACCCGTTTCTGCCTCAGCTAAATCCTAAGAGCGACTTTTGTCCAAATTAGCAAAGGACCCATACTTATTAACGTGCGCATAGGTCTTCCACATAACGATAGTGCTATCAAACCACAGCCAGCAACTTGCTCCCGAAGGGAACCATGCGTAGACTCACCTCCAGGTCGTAAACAACCCTCCAACCCAACAAGTAACAAACGACGTAATCGCCCTCCCCTGACACTTGATGCCTTGCGCCGGCTGCTCCCTGGCAATTAATTTTGTATAGAAATTCTTTTGGCGCTTGCAGGACATGGGTCAGGTCGCAATGAAAATTGAGAGTAGCCGGCAATTAGTAGTTCACCCGTAAAGCTGAGCTTTGCGGTTTAATCAATATCTATATTAATTTATAGATCCGTAGGACAGTCCGCTTATTAACGTGTTTGCTTCGCGATATATTTTTTTAATGTTCGTAGAGTAATAGCGTTTATTGATATAAGTTACATGGCCGCATAGATGCGTATTGTTATATAATAGTTATATGTTATAAGGTAGTGTTATATGACTTTATAATACTTATATAATAATAAGGTTATATATAATAACTAAATAGGTAGAATTAAGATATTATAGCTCTGTATCTTTATTTATAGTATTTTAGTTATTTTATAGACTTATATTTATAAATATTATATTATCTCTAGCTAGTAAATTATATAATAAATTTAATTTACCTTTTTTATAAGGCATAATTAGTCTTTCTTATATCTAGTTATTAATATATTTTACCTTCTTAAGATTCTTATAAGTAATTTAAAGCTAATTTTATAAAGTAATATATTAAGTACTTAAGAATGCTCTCTTTAGCTTAGCTAATTTAAATAAGATAGAAAGGATATTAATAGCTATCTAACTAAGTTATAAAAACTATATATATTATTTAAAATAAGATTATTATTTAAAAGAAATATAGTTAATTTTAAAAAATAAAGTATTAATAAAGGAATTTAAATTATTTAAATTAGTAAAAATAGCCTTTTATATTATCTTAATTAACTTAAAAAGAAATAATAACTTATTATCTTATTTTAGAGGTAGTAATATAAGATAATATTTTAGTTTTTTTAAAATAGTAAATCTTTAATACTTTATTATTTAGATATATTATAATAAATAGAACTTTAGTAAATAGTTATTTAAATACTCTTTAATATTAATAAACTAATTAAGAAAAAGGCCTAGCTAAATTAACCTAGCTATACTAGATATTATAGCTAAAAATTTTAAGATTATAAGGATTATAAGGTAATGGCAGAACTAGCAAAAATAGGGCATTATAAGCCGCCTATATTATAAGGATAAATATACTAATATTAAACTAAATGAGCTTAAGTGAACCCAAGCGACTCTGAACGTAGGCAGGGAAAGAGAGGAGAAGATCCACTACGTTGGTAACTTACGGCATATACAGGCGACCAATATACTTGTAAAATGGTTTTCACTAGTTGAACCCTGTAGTTGCTTTCACAACAATCACGCCTCTTGTTTCGAACTTGTTCAGCTGAGATGGCCAACTTGATGCAAAACGGGGCAACTCCGGTATAGCGCGACAGATATGTTGCCGGGAACCTTCCGTCCATCCCTCCTCCTGACCCAGGCAGTTAAGCATATTACCCAAAGGAGGGGTTTGACCCCGGAAAGGGTCAATAAACTGCGCCGCCCAAAGGTCAAGTAATTCCATAGTTCAATAACGTTTGGTACTAAGGCGTTCGGGTAATAGGGTCAATGCAAAGACAGGCTTTAAGGTAAGAAGGACTTTCATTTATTACTATGCCAACGCCACATGACGTAGTAGATATGCGTGTTATGGGGAATCGCCCCCTCCTTCCAGATGTGAATCTTCTGAATGCATTGGTTCGTGGGCTTGATGGACAAAATAACATAGACCTTGCTTAGCTTCCCGCTCTGGGTTGGCCCTGATATGCGTCCAGATGACAACGTTGGTGCAGGCAGGAGAATGTAACTACAAGGAACGGAATCGGGCGGCGATAGGCATAACTAATGCGAATATCCACTTATTTGAATGTATAAATATGAGAAGGCCGATGAAGATCCCAATGCCAACTCATTCGTTTCCTCTCACATCCTCCACCCTCATCACGGCGCATGCTGTCTCTAGCCCCCACCAGCACAGCAACAATGTACATTTTAGGGCTTTTCATCCTTTTAGCATCCTTTCGAGGAGGTCTGGCTGAAACCACTCAACCAGACTACAAGCATTTGAACTTAGGTAAGTATATTTCGTTGATTGCTCCCGTAACGCGCAACTCAGTCTGGTCTCAACCGTGCAGCTGGCCGTGATTAGACTGTGGCAGTAGCCAAAGCCAATGTCTGGATTGCTCAATTAGATCTCGAAGAAAAAATCATATTGATTACTGGCAATGGCTCTGCCGGTGCCTGCACCGGAAATCTCGGCCCTATCCCGCGAATGAACTTTACCGGCATGTGTCTGGCCGACGGCACCTCAACCGTCACCCAGACCGATCTCGTCAGCATCTTCCCGGCCGGCCTGACGACCGGCGCCACGTGGGACAAGGACTTGATGTACCGCAGAGCTGTCGCTATGGGCGAGGAGTTCAGAGGGAAAGGAGTTAATGTGGCACTGGCGTGAGTTTCAAATGGTCGCGTGAGTATGACATGCTTCGCTAACATTATCATAGACCAGTCTGTGGGCCGCTCGGGCAGAATGCCTTGGGCGGTCGTAACTGGGAAGGCTTTTCATCAGACCCTTACCTCGCAGGAATTGCTACTGGGCTCACAGTGAGCGGAATCCAGAGCATGGGTGTACAGACATCCGTCAAGCACTACATCGCCAACGAGCAGGAGACCCAGAGGAGCAATAGCACATCCGCGAAGGGTCAATCCGTTGATGCAATCTCCTCTAATCTGGATAATAGGACCCTGCATGAGCTATACCTCTGGCCCTTCGCTGACTCGGTCAAGGCCGGCGCTTCCTCTATCATGTGCTCATACAACCGTATCAACCAAGTGTACGGCTGCGAGAACTCGGCTCTACTGAATGATGTACTAAAAAAGGAACTTGGATTCCTGGGCTTTGTCGTGGCTGACTGGTTTGCAACCCATTCCACCGCGGAATCAATCAACGCCGGCTTGGATATGGAAATGCCAGGCTGGATCGACTCGTCGTTCAGGAGACCTGACATTTCTGTATTCTTTGGTGAGAAGATTATAGCGGCGGTGAGGAACGGGTCGGTAACTGAAGGGCGAGTGGACGAGATGGTTCGAAGGGTCATGACGCCCTATTTCTACATGGGACAGGATGCTCCTG
Source organism: Fusarium redolens (assembly GCF_020744475.1). NCBI lineage: Eukaryota > Fungi > Ascomycota > Sordariomycetes > Hypocreales > Nectriaceae > Fusarium > Fusarium redolens. The sequence continues at coordinate 146,095 of NW_025763702.1, read as the reverse complement.
ACTACCCCAGTCCTGATCCCGTGGGATTGCCGATACTCTTATCCCAGAATTTTGGTATTGCAGAAGGCCTTCGACTAGGTCTCCTCCCGGCAGGCGACCTACCAACAGGGCGCGACGTACGGGGCGATCATGCAAGTCTCATCCGAGAAGTCGGGGCCGCTGGCACCGTGTTGCTGAAAAACGTCAATAGCACGCTTCCTCTCAGTTCTCCACGCTGGATTGGCGTATTCGGCAACGACGCTACTGACTTCAGCGACGGTCTTACTGGCAGGGCGATTGGGGCGCTGTCTAGCGGTCAAGGCACACTCTCCATCGGTGGCGGCGGCGGCGCCGGACGCCACACATATATTGTCCCTCCTCTCGAAGCAATCAAGGCCAAGGCGCGCAGTACTGGCGCCATCGTCCAGTATATCACCAACAATACCCTCTTGGAGGCTGCCAATGAGATAAACAGCATTTACCCCATCCCGGAGGTGTGCATAGTTTTCTTGAAGAGCTTTGCCAGCGAGGGTTCAGATCGCACCTCGCTCGAAGCCGATGGTAATTCAACAGCAATCGTCGAGAACGTTGCCGCGCTCTGCCCCAACACTGTTGTAGTTACACACTCTGTCGGCACTCTCGTCACGCCATGGGCGAAGGATCCTAATGTCAAGGCCATTTTAGCAGCGAATCTACCGGGACAAGAGTCAGGCAACTCAATTGTCGATATCCTATGGGGAGACGTCAACCCGTCAGGAAAGCTGCCGTACACTATTCCGGTCAACGAGACAGATTATCCACCACCTATTACCAACATTACTAGGCCTGTGTCAAACAGCAGTGCCTGGCAGGCCGACTTTACCGAGGGCCAGCTCATCGATTACCGTCACTTCGATGCGAAAAATATCACGCCGCTCTACGAGTTCGGCTTTGGACTAAGTTACACGACTTTCGACATCCCGTCGCCTTCGCCCTTGGTCATTACGCGTTTAGCACCCAACATTTCTGTACGACCCGATGCAGCACGCCCGACTGAGCCTCGAGGCAACCCCGATCTGTGGTTGGACCTTGTCAGTATCGAAACCAAGGTGTCGAATACAGGCTCCGTAGCTGGGCACTCTGTTCCCCAGTTGTACCTTTCATTGCCGTCTACTACCCCCGGTGGGACACCAGTTCGGATACTGCGCGGTTTTGAGCGCATTTATCTCCAGCCAGGCGAAGCTAAAAGCGTGAAGTTCATGCTGCAGCGACGGGACCTGAGTTTCTGGGATACCGAGGTGAACATATGGGTGATCCCTAGTGGCCTTTTTTCGTTCCAAGTCGGTTTCAGCTCCCGTGATCTTCGAAGCAAAGGTTCATTGGCGGTTTTGAGCTAAGATATCGTTATCTTGTATGATACATATCAATGGATTCCGTTAGAGAAATCCCGTGGAAGAAATAAGGTGACTGCATTTGGGCTTCATGGACCATCAATGGAATCCAGGACAAGAACTCATTTGACTTTCTTTTAACATGGTGCAATGCTGTCGTTATTTGGACTTTATGCAAAGAAGGAAGGTTGTTCCGGGTAGCATTGTTGCTGCTGAGTGAAGTAGAAAGTTAGTACCGTACCTAGAGGCGATTTTCTTACACTCGCTCCTAGCAGAAAAAGGGTTTACGCAGACATATCAAACGCAATGCTTGAATTCGTTGAAGAATTACAAATGTTCCAGAGAAAGGAGTCAGATGTGTTCAGAGCAGGAATGAGGCACACAGAGATCGTTGCATGGCATAAATAAGATGAATAGTCGTACACACAACGATGGAACATATGGCCTTCCGATTAGATGACCCCCTTGGTTTAGTCCAGCTACCTTGAATGAGTCTCGACAACTTCGGTATGGTCATGCTACAAGCCAATCTTAACTTGAACTTTAAAGGCTCGAGTCATCAGGTAAGACGCGTACATGACGCGTGCGGTACTACTCATCTGCATATAAACGCGAACGTAACACTTTCGCTAGCTTTTAATAATGGTCACCATTTCATTCCAGGCAGTATCAATATTTACATTAAAAAAAGGTCATTCTCGAATCAAACGATCAGTCACTATCATAAAAATGTTACCCAGAAGTACCAAGGAAGACCATTCCAAGATCACTGAACGGAACGAGACAACCCCATAGCTACAACGCACTAGCTGGCCTGAGCTGTTCCATAATCGACCACTCGGTGTTATCGCCACTTCGGCACGCCAACCAGGTACGGCCAAAGGAAAAGGGTTATTACTCGGCGATTGTGAAGGGCTCCCCTTTGAAGTTCCGCCGATGCTGAATCACAACTACATGTTCTCTTAGAAGGTATCGACCTCATGTTCGATAGGGCCGGAGCCACGCTTCCTCCTACATCGTACGCGTCTCGCTGCTGGTTAAATATATATTCGAAGGATGTCTTTGGCCACATCAATTTCGCATCGTATCGAGCATAAAGAGATAGAAATATGTATAGAAACGGTTCATATGTTTCTTTTCTCGCATTTTTAGTCGCATTTTTAGGTATCGACCATCTCAGCGGCGAGACATCTTCAATATAACACTGGGGTCGAAAGAAGAGAAGATGATACATCTTAGCCCTACTAGCTGGGCTGCAACTAGCAGGAGAAGAGCATAGTGGTGCTCTAGACCCAATAGACTGGGAATCTAGTGACGACGACAATAGAGAGTACGACGAAGGAGATGATAGCAGCGATATCGAAATCAACGAATACACTGACGACGATGTTGACGAAGATGACGACCACGCGAATGACAAAGAGGAAGAAGGAGATTTCCGAACTGAATTTGAATCGGACTCTTCCCTACCCACCGGCTTATGACTACAGTTATCAGAGGCCTTGTTCCAGCTTTCGATGATGTTTTGGACGCATCAGGATCCTGCTGGAGATATGTCTTCCTCGGTGGTCATTCATTACACAGCAATCATGGGAATACAGCAGTATTCTCTTGCCTCTCGCTCAGCACATAATTCTACCTCTAGGTTGGCCGCTTTGATTTGGATCGGCCGCCTCTTATTCCTATAATATGCCTGGCCTATTCATAGCTGCTCTACTCTTGTTTACGAGTGGCCGTCCCGGGACCAATATCCATCACAGCCTGACCGTCTCGATGCGATTCGAAGGGCGTACATTGTACGAGGGTGTTACATTCTATTTGGGGAAATCGCCGAACTCAAGGCGTTAGCAAAATCAATTGTTAAGCGTGAAGGCATTCCGGGGAATCTTTCCTGAGCGCCAGATGGGCTATCTTTTACAATCGGGGACGATAAGAAATTTGAGCTGTCTGAGTTTTGCAAAACCCACTGCAGAGCAGTAGGTCTAGTCAAAGAGCAAGTGAATGAGATGATGTTGGGCTTGGTGATAGATGTTGACTTGGATCATATCGAGGATGATCTGACCTATCCAAAAGTCGGATGGTCCTTTCTTCAGAAAGCCGAGAATAAACTGGCCGATATCTGGACAATGCTAATTGACAAGGTCATATTGTCCAGTTTTCGTGGAAAACCGTATATCAAAGATACTGACTGGCAAGTTGAGACCTGTATGGCATATCTGAATGCGGGAGTTACCCGCATTAAATCGGCCTTCGCTGGTTTGCCTGGTCGAGGCACCAAGGTCACGGGCATTCGATATGTCAATACTGAGCTAGCCATACGCAATTTTTTCTTTCGCGGAGGCCGAATGATTATCATCAGCTATAGCAAAGCTCGAGTATCGAATAACTGCGCTTTCTACATCGTTCATTACCTTACTCCCAACTTTAGTTTAAGCCTGTTGAAGTATCTCGCCATCATGCAGCCAACTTTGAGTTTCATAGCGCAACAGCTCAAGATACCTTACAATCTAGACAACAAATGCTTATTCCCAGATCCTTGTGGGAAACGAAAGCACCTTAGCTCTGCACAAGCTTCCGAAATCCTCAAAGATCTAACCCAGAATCTCCCTACACCATGGACCTTATCCTCGTATAGACGGGCATCCCTTGCTATCGCTAAGCACTAGATTAGCAAACTAGTCGAAAGATCAAATTTCTACTACCCAACTAACGCTACTAATCCAATTCGAATCTTTGCAGCCAGAGCTGGTCACCACCCTCGAATGCTGTTAACAGCATATGCAATCGATAAGGCCTCCCCAGCCCATCTTCAGCCGGATCTTCTTGAGATATATTATGGATTATCTACCATATGGCAGAACTGGAATCAACAATACCGTTGCGAAAATCTCCTATGTTCGAGAGCGGAAGCACATAGTGGCACGACTGCCGAACCCAAGTCTCGCAAGAGACCATGCCAACCAGACGATTTAGTAAGACACTTCAAGAAGGTTAAGAAAGGCGTTAGTAGCTCTGGCAGCAAAAGGAATGGGAAATCCCTATCCGAAGGCCAGCCATAGGTGCACCTATGAGTCGCGATTCTAGAATAGTTCAGGCTTGATATCGATGTTTAAGACAACGGGATGTGGCGAAGATTTCGCATTCACACCGACCAAACTTAAACTTGGCCCTGCCACTGAACTAGCTACAATATGCTGCGATAAGGTACGGGCCACTGCCGGCTGGAAGTTTTCCAGAAATCCGCCGGCTGCGATACCTCCACTCTCCCGAAAACTATTTTCCCAATGGGACAAATACCAAATCAGAAGTACGACTCTTAGCCGCGATAGACTGTCTTTTTACAAAGTATCCATTGACCAGGTAAGTACCCTCTGTGGACTCTGTGACAAGCCTTCTCGTTAACCTCTATACAAACCTCGTACATCGACGCTACCCAGGCATCTCTAGTTCACAGTGACATTCGCAGTGAAATGCTGTAGATCTATCCCATTCTTCGATATCTACCTTTTCAAAGTCTTAAGAGCTTTTTGAGTGCTTATAACATCGTTAATGACCATGGCTCTATAGGCGTCCGAAATATATAAAGCGCCAGCAATGGACTAAGCAAGGCCAACTTATTGAGTCAGATGCTCGCTGAAGCTGATGGTCAGGATAAGACGACCCTCTCGATATCAACCGTGCAAGCAGAAGCGGGAAATCTTATTCTTGCCGGATTAGCTACCACAGCTACTACCTTAACATATCTGATCTGGGCCATCCTCAAGCAGCCCCAACTCCAGGCTGATTTGGAACGTAAAACCTCCGAGCTCGGTCACGAGTTGACTCTCGAGAAGCTTAAGAATGCGCCGCTTCTCAATAGTATCATTGAAGAGACGCTTCGTCTATATGGCGCTGCCCCTTTTTCTCTTCCACGTGTGAGTGTCGGGGCGCTAGACTCGGTTCTGAGATGACGGATGAAATGATGGAGATGGACAATCCTGTGTTCATTGCACCCAGGGGTCATTAGTGCATTATCACAATTTAAAGCAAGGACTGATAACATCAATTCATATGTATTATTATCATCCCTCTAAAGAAATAACGCCCACGTCTGTTCCTGTTGCGTGTTTAATCGCGTAAGAGACTAGATCCAGGGTATCCTTGAAAACAAACAGCTCATCTGTGGTACCGAGGACCTTATCAAAATGTGCCAAGTAGCCCTCTGGAGTCATCTTATGGCAGTAGCGAGGTACCATAGCTATTGTCGTTCTCGCTGCTCTCCCACCTCCCGCACTAAAAAGCTCTCTAGATACCAGACATTCTTCGCTGCATAGTGCAACAACAAAGTCCGCCATAACATAAGTTTAAAAGTATTCTCTTATAATCTATTTAATAATAGGTAATAGATCTAATATATATTATACTACTAAGGGTAAAATACCATTAATCTTAATACCATGCTTAGGACTTATACATCCAAGATCTCAGGTTAAACTAAAGGTAGAGCCTTTGCTTAACATATAGCTACCATCGCCCTTAGCTCTTATACTAATAAGACTATTAGATGAGGTATTGATTATTCTCCTATAACCTTGCTTCTCTATAGTAGGATATACTATATTAATGAATATGATAGTGCCTAGTGCAGCAATTTCCCACATCCGATGGAATGACTTGACGTTTACGTTATTGTGGGCACTGGCTTGACTAGTAGTTCCTGTATTATTAACGAGGATATGGATCGTCCTGTATGAAGATAGGGTGTCTTGCACGAGTTATTGTACTTCGCTTTATAAAGAGATATCATGGCCATCTGCAATCGCCTCTCCACCAGAATCGTCACCGTCGTAGACGGCGAAGGTCATGTCTTAATTTCTAAGAAGTAGATGACGAAAACCTTTGTCACTGGAGACATACTATCGTTTGTCCTTCAGGCAGGAGGTAAGATCGAACCACTGATCTCCAATTAAGCCGATATCTTCCTGTACTAACTATAAGGATCTAGGCGGTGGCCACCAGGCTTCTGGAACCCTTGAAGCGTTGGATAGCGGAGCCAAAGTCATCATTGGAGGTCTTTTTTTCCAATTGATCTTTTTGGCGTTTTCATTGTCATTGCCATAGCCTTCGATCTCGCATCCGGCAGCAACCGACAGGACGTTCCAACAGCGGAGTTCCTTGGAAGAAACACATGTTTGCTTTCTACGCTGGCAGTATGCTCGTCATGATACATTCTGTATTCAGGGCTGTTGAGTACCTCCAAGGCTTTGATAGGTATCTATTACGCCATGAGGCGTATTTGTATATCTTTGATGCGACGCTCATGTTTATGGTTATGGTCTTATTCAATTGGATACATCCTTCTGAGATCAGCGCGATCTTGAACGAAAGAAATACTGGCAAAGGGTACAGCATGGAAGCCTTGGCGGGGTACCCTTAAATTAAAGCACATCACGAGTGGAGGGTATCTAAAGAGGGTAATGTTACTTCTTCGGGAATGGGATTTTAGACGGGCAGCAGTTGTGGGCATTAAGAACAAGCGAAGCGGTAGACAAGGAATAGACAGGAAGGTTTGGGATACATCCGATAACGGATAAAGGCTCTAGATTATAGCTTGCAATAAGTATGATGCTTTAGAATTCGGTATCTCTATCTTGCTCATATGTTCCTATTTCCCAAGCCAACAACTTCAAGTGGCCACGCTACCCAATTTCTCCAATAGGAGCCCAGTAGATCATCTATCGCTTCGACGATATTATATCCCCATCCTTCCATGAACCAAGATTCATTGAGTGAATGCAACAAGGCACCATAAAAAGCATACAAAATCAAGGCCGGTGGCTGTCTTTGGTGCAACAGAGAAAAGTATTCCTCTGGGGCAAAAGGCACAAAAAGAAAGGCTCCTTGCCAAGCTCTGTTGAATTCTGCTTCGCTGTGATCTTCGCCCGTCCATTGTCGAGAATTGAGCCATAAACATGCGACATTGTCTGAGAACCCATAAGCTTTTTTCGTATATCGATGCATCAGGGTTATTCTTCCATACATCCCTCGTCTGACAGAAGCGCTGGTCATCAGGATTCATGATCTTGTCAGGGTCCATAACATCAAAGTTTCCCACACTCAGGAGCTCCCTGAAAAGGCCCGCTCTTAAAGTGGACAAAGATGGTGACAGTATAGCCAAGATGCCTCGAACCATTGGGATCTATCCTGTGCCCAGTATGCGATCTTTGCGGCTACCCCAGCCTGACTCATCCCAAAGGCCTTCACCCAGTCGTCCAGAGACACCAAAGACGTAGAAAAGATTGAGGGAAGACCAGACAAACAATGCATCAGCTAATTCGTCGTTGGCCATATGGATAGCTTCGTTAAATCCCTGCAAGCCCTGATTGTGATAGCGAGCTGCGTCTGCTGTATATTTAAGCCTCTCTTGAGGATCGAGATACGCAACATGGAGGGCGGTTAGGCCAAGAAGAGCTTGCATAACAAAGGGGTGTTTTAAAGCTATTTGGGGGAAGGTGACTTGGCAGGCTACCGATAAGCCTGAATTCTTATAAATATCGATACTTGTCGAAACAGTCCAGTGATAGAGAAGTGCCATGTTCTCGATCTCAAATATGGCAGACGATTGCTCGCGTGACTGTCTCAGAATAGCTAGACATGCAAGTAAAGCTAGACTGGGAATTGGTGAAATGTGCTGACCCCGGTTCAATGGCGGTGTAAGTGTTGAAGTTGAATCGGGTGAAGTTTCATCGCCATGTTAGGTAGCTGGCGAGTGACCAGCCGACAAGGATCTAGCCTGAAGAGACGGATACTGGCATTCAACTCCGCGTCGGCAACAGGCACAGCACTCAGGTTTCTCTTCGCTACACTATTGCGTGAGTTAACGACCTGTGCCATATCTGCGTTTCAGCGCCGCCACAACTAAAACCACATACCTTTACTCGGCGTCTTCTACAATCAAGACACCCAGTCTTTGCTTTCTTGTGTGCTCGACGAGATTTTGCTCCACCACCGTTCACCATTACGACGTCACGAATCTCGCTACTCATAGCCGCCCAACGATAGTGTAGAGGAGGGAGGCGAATAGCTGAACGACAGACCACGCGTTTAGGGCCACTGAACGAGAAATGCCGGCACTTAGTAGAGGTATACAATATTGCTTGTGTGTAATGATGAACGAAGATCGAAGAGCGAGAGGAAAGTTGTTCCTGGATGACTTGAAGCTGAGATTGGAATGAGGCGAAGCAAGAACGAAGCCGAACGAAGCTTAACGAGATCTAAACGAGGTTGCCAATTGAAACGAGGTACAGAGCCTATGCGATTGGCGGAAGACGAGTGGACAACTCCGTAGATGATGGTTCATAGCCTAGCCTAAGATAGTGACTGTCGGCCAAATCTGCGGCCACGCACTTTGTTGTATGACGCTTGAAAAAGTGTACCCGTTGACTCATGTGGGGCGAGCCCGGGCGAGCTAACTTAGCAAGCTAAGTTAGTCCTAAAACCCTAGGACACTCCTTAACCCTGGGATAGCCCCTTACTATAATGCATCTAAATTTACCTATATTTCCTATTGAAAAACGTTAAAAAAGAGAAATATAATAATATCATCTAGTAACTTTATATCTAACCTTATTATAATTGCAAATAACCTTAAGGCTATAAAGGAAGTAATCTAGTTATATATTAACTTTACTAATTAACCTTAATATACTTCTTCTGCTAGTATAATAAAGCCACTCTCTATTAGGGCTATAATAATAAAATATAAGGCTTTTTAAAGCAGTATAGTTAACAGGCTTATTAAGTAGCTAGAGAATCCGAATTTTATAAGGCTAGTAAGGCATCTATAATCCCTAACTAATAAAAAAAAGGACACTATTATTACCTTTGTTATATGAATAAAAAAGTCTAGTTTTCTAGCTTTTAAACCTAAAATAAAAGATATTACTAATATACTTTATTACTACTAGGATTTAAAAAAAAAGCTAGTTAGTTATTTTTAGCATAACTACTTCTATAAGGATTATCCTAAATTATAAAAGATATTCTTTAAGGCTATTAAGAAGTCCTATAAGTCCTAGGAAGCTAGAGGTATTACTAACCTTAAAAGCTGGTTTAAATAACTTATTAAGACTATTAGGACTTTTAAGATTAATACCTCTAAGTGCTAAAATTCAGATTAAGCCAGGATCTAAGTTAGCTACTTATATAAGTAGGTATAATACCTTATTATTATGATAGTTATAGCAAGCATTCCAGGGTAAGAGGTCTAAGCTTTATTAGTAGGGCTAGATAGATATCTATAATAATAGGCATAAAGGGATAGATTCCCTTAACAACTTTAGCTTTTTATACTTTTTCTTATATATAATATTTTTACTCTTTTCCTTTATATCTAATACTATTAAACTAATTATTTAATTCTTTATCTTATAATAAAGACCTTATCTTAATTAAACCTAATTAGTAGTTTCTACTTAGCTTATAATTAAAAGTATTAAAAGATATTATCTTATATTATCTTTTCTTTATTATTACTTTTTACTTTTAAATTAATCTTTAAAACTTAAAAATCTATTATATTAATATAATTAGTTTTTAAAAGGACTTTAAAATAACTTAATTATTTAAAAAAAAGGTATTTTTATATTATTTAAATTATAAATTATAATAATTAAAAAAAGAAAAAATATATTTAATAAAGAATAAGTAAAAGGCTATAAGAAATAATAAAACTACTTATAAAAGTAATAAGAAGTAATAAATCTTTTAATTACTAAGCTAAGAATAGTAAAACTAAATAAATTATATATATAAAAAGTAATATTAAAATTATAAAGCTAGTATTATTTTATAATAATTCCTTATATTAAGGTAGTAATAAAATCTACTTTATAAAGAAGTTTAATCTTAATTTAATAAGAAAATATTAAAATTATATTATATATTATAAATTATAATAAACCTAATATAGCCTAAGATTAATAAAACTTAAAAATAAGTATTAAGGTACTTATTATATTACTTAAATATAAATTATTTAAAAAAAATTACTTTTATAATAACTAAACTTATTAATATTTTATTAAAATATTTTAAAATCTTATAAAATCTATTAATTAATTAAATTTTAAAAACTTTAATATAAAATATTTTTATATATATTATATTTTAAACTTTTATAAGGAATCTAGTAGTGATAATAATAGCTAATATAATTATATTATTAAAGATAAATAAAAGGGATATTTATAACTCTTTATAATTATTCTCCTATTTAGAAAAGACCTTATTTTAATTAAACTTAATTAGCAGTCTATACTTAGCTTATAATAAAGAGTATTAAAAGATATTATTTTATATAGTCTTTTTTTTATTATTACTTTTTACCTTTAAATTAGTTTTTAAAACCTAAAGAATTAACTTTATTAATATAATTAGGGGAAAACTAATATAAACTAGACTTATCCCTAAAAATTAAATATTACCTAATTTATTATATCTTAATATTAGAATTAGCTATTAATTTAATTTATATTAAAACTAGTAATAAACTATAATAAATTATAAAACTAAAAGTTTATAAAGTAAAGGTAATTAAAAATATATAAAAACTAATAAAATACCTTATTAATGCCTAATAACTCTTAAAAAACTTCTATTAAAAATTAAAACTAAATCTAAAATAGCAGACTAATTAATAAGGTCTATTATACTAGCTTTAATTCATTTTACTATAATAGTAAAATTAAAAGATATAACTAAATTCTCTACCTTCTTATATTTATTTATTATTTTAGTATCTTACTTAAAAGCCTTTAGAGTTTTAAATTAAATAAGATACTTTTAGTAATAAAGATATATAAACTTAGATAAATACTTATTTAATTAATATTATAATTAAATAAGCTTATCTTTAATAGCTTTTTTATTAACTTTAATATAGTTTTTCTCTTAAATTAAATAATCTACTATTTAAAGATTAATAAAATATTATATATAAAGAAAATATATAACTAACCCTTAGTTAAAATTATACCTTTACTATTATAAGTATAACTTTAATAGGTATATTTAAAATAATTCTTCTAGCTATCCTTTATTATATATTTAATATAATTCTAAATATATAAAAAATATAATATAATCTTATAATTAGTAAAAGTAATAAGTTTTATATAAATAAGATAATACTAAGTTTTTAAATATAATATAATTAATATAAAAATAATTATAAAGCTAAGTTTTATATATTAAGGAGGAATTAATATTATAATAAATAAGCAAGGTCTTAAAAATAAAAACTAAGAAAGGGAAGAGATTATATTATAATCCTAGTAATTATATTATATATACCTTATATTTTCTTCTAATTATAAATAGTTATTATATATTAAAAGATTCTTTTTTTTTCCCCCTTACTTTTAGCCTTATATAAGGCTATTAAGCTTTTTAGCTTTTCTATTAATAGTTTAAATAATAAGACCCCTATAGCAGGCTATTAGTATAGAAATTAAAATTAAATAAGGTTTATCTGCCTTAGTAATATAATTACTGCCTTAACTAAGTAATACTAATACTAGTTATATCTTAATAGCTAAATTAACCTTTTTCCTTTAACCTATCTAAAAAAACCTTAATTAACCTTTATAACCATACCTAATTTATCTATTGCATTTAAGTATATTATCTAACCTGACTTTCCCTTTTAACCCTTCTTACTAATAATATAATAGCTATACCATCTTAATGCCTATATAAAATAGCCTGCAGCTATATAATTATGCCTACTGCATAACTAGTTATAATCTCAATCTAGCTATTAGGCCTGCCCTAGAGGCAGCTAATAAAGAAGAACTCTACATAATATATATAATAGTTATTACTATTATAAAGAACTTCTTATTAAAAAGTAGATTTAACCTTATTAAGATAGTTATTTTTAATTATAGCCTAATTTAGTTAATTCATTATATAAAAGAGAGGTATTATATTAATTTAATTAATTTAAACTAGGTTAATAATAAGCTATTAAGTCTTAATAACTTAGAAATAGCCTTAAGGAAAGGTTATCCTTTTTAAATTAGTTAAGGTAGCTTTTCTTACTGTCTTTATAAGTAATTTAGCTATATATAAAAAGTGACTTCTTAATATATCTATAAGGGCAGCTAATATTACTAAAGAGCTGCTTTTAAATTAGTAAAGAGTTCTAGGATAAATGCAGGGTAAATGCAGGGTTTAGAAATTCTATTAAAGTTAAAATATATTAAAGGAATTATATTAAGTTTTATATAAGTTAGTTAGCAAAAGTTAAATTAACTTAAAGTTATAACTAGCTTAATTAATTAAATATATATAATAAGGCATATAACTAATTAACCTTATATATAAAAATAAATAAAGTAAAATTAGTAAAAAAGCAGTAATTTAAACTAGGGATATACTTATATAACTTATACTATAAAAAGTAAAAGTTATTTATATAATTAAAATATTTTATTATATTAATTTAATAATTAATAATAATAATAATAGTAATATAAGTAAAAATAAATATAATAATATTCTTTTACTAATTTTATAATAACTTAAGCCCTTTTTACTTACTTTTTAATTAAACTTACTTTTTATTTTATTAATAATACCTTATATAAATATAATTATTATATCTTTATATAATAATTAAAATAAGCTCTCAATTAAATACTATATATAGGCTACCTTTATTAATTAATATATATTAAATTTAATATTTATAATTAAACTTAATAATTAATTATATTTAAAGTATTTCTTTAAAAAAAAAAAAAACTTTATTATAATCTTATAGCTAAAGTTTATAAACTTATAAGTTTTTATAAAAATTATATTATATCTTATAAGTAAATTAGAGTTTATTAATTACCTTAAATTTAGTTTATTAGCTGCCTTATATTATACTAGCATTCTTTTATTTTCTATTAAAATTATTTTATTAATTGCCAAATAACACAGGGGATACTATTTACTAGCCTTATAGACCTAAAGACCGCCAAGACCTATAAGAAGCTTTAGGAGCTTATAGGCCCTCTAGTAACTGCCTAGCTTAATACCATAATAGGCCTAACCTTAACTAAAACGCGGGCTATCTTAGTAGCTTCTATAGCTAAAGAGATCCCTATAGGCCTAGCTAGGTCAGCCTGGAATACCTCTAGAAGGTCTTCTTAAATCTCTTTTTAAGCTATTTAGCCTTATATTTCTCTTTTCTAGCTTTTCTAGCTATATCCCTCTTTCCTAGCTTTTCTAGTTATATCTCTTAGCTTTTAGCTATATCTCTCCCTAGATTTTAGGCTATATCTCTTTTTCTAGCTTATTAGCTATATCTCTTATACCTGCCTTTTCTTTTTATCTTATTTCCTTATATCTTAGAAAATCTCCACTTTTCTATCTTATTAGCTAGACCTTAGTCAGAGAAAAACACCAGGGCAAAGATAGCCTAAATAGTTAATATAAACCTTATCCTAACCCTTAACCAACGAACAAGCACTGAGGATTGTCGAGAATGGAATCGAGACCAATCGGGGCTTTGTTGAAGCCGATATTATCATGCTAGCCAATGGCTTCTCCACAAATACATTCCTCGAAGGAGTTGAGGTTGTTAGGCGTGAGGAAACGTTGACTCAGCACTGGGAGTCGTTTGGTGGAGCCGAAGCCTATAACTGCTCTGCCATGAGTGGTTTCCCAAACTTCTTCATGCTTCTAGGTACGTACCTGCATGGTATGTTTTATATAACTGACTGACTGTTGGCCAGGCCCCAATTCAATAACAGGTCACACCTCGGCTATCATGGCCGTTGAGAACAGTGTCAACTTTGTACTGCGTATCCTGAAGCCTATTCTTGGCAGCCCTAACGGAGTCGTTGAGTTTGACAGGGACGCCGAAGAGCGCTACGTCAATCGCATCCAGAATGATCTGTCTAAAACTGTTTGGAACTCAGGGTGCCAAAGTTGGTACATTCAACCCCATTCTGAGAACAACCGAGTATGGAATGCCATGCTTTATCCATATTCTCAAGGATACCTATGGTACAGGAGCTTGTTTCCCGTTTGGAGCGACTGGAAGATCACAGTGAGTTATGGTTACCCGACGTGATATTTTCATGGAGGCTAACATCGTGCTAAGGGCCGTACTAATAACTGTAAATCTGTACTTCGGCTCTTGTTAAAGGCTCTATTAGTTCTTACAGGAGGTTCAGCTGCTTCCGCTTGTTTTCATGTGCTGTGGAAGTCGCAGTGGAATGTGAAAGGGCTGTACGCAGACATTGCATACCTGAAATCTAAATATAGATAAGAGAGGTTTATAGATGGATGTGCTAAAGCTTTAAATAAACTTGCCTATATCATGACGGAACTAAAACTATATTATAATACTTCTATGGCTATGCATTGGCTGCCTTATAACTTTAACAATTATATATCTATAAAATGCTTTACTGCAGTTTTATCTATTCTTTAAGGGAGATTTATAATTTAAAATTTTATTTCCTGCTTAATATAACTAGAAAGTTATAGTAGTTATTTAAGTTAGTACTATAAGATAAATAATCAAAACTTCTTAGTTATATAACTAATAAGCATCTTATGTTAAGTAGGTACAATAGCAATATATTAAGCCAAGTTTACACAACCTCGTTTAAAGTCCTGCTTTAGAGCTAAGACATCATAAGGCAGATACTATACAGAGGCACCTAACACCTATGGATCTAAAGTCCAAACCAATATATTATAAGTACGATATAAGGCATTAGAAACTTTCCATAAGGAGATAAAAGCCAGGCTAATCTAAGGCCGGCTTGGACTTGCCAGACCCGAACTGTGCGCCGAAGCCGAATAAGAGTTCTTCCTGCGTCCTCTCTTTCTCCCCCTCTTTGTCCCTAAGTCTTCCCGGATAAGAAGGGATCGTAGGCGGTGCGGGTCGAGGAGAACCGCTTCGAGCCCCAGTGCTCCAGGTCTTGGCCTCGACACTGCCAAGTGATTTTAGTCTGATGGGTCGCACGAAGAATAGTGATGATAGGCAGGGATAGATTTGATGGACGTACAGTTCTGGTATGACGATAGGAATAGGCTTAGACAGTAAGGTTAATAATCTTTATAAAGATGGTTCGAAAACCAGAGAGGCTGTCAAAGGCGTATATCAATCGGAGGTGATAGGGTCAGATGGCCAAGAAGCAGGGTCAAGATATATTTTTATAAATTTAACTTATAAAGCATTTCTCTTTTGAAACTCCTTAACAAAGTCTTTAACCCTCGGTCCAATCCTATTAGGCATATTAGCCTCTATTTCGGCATTCACGCTTTCTTTCAACAACACTAACGCGTCCGCATAAGGCTTCCACCCCTGGCTATTCCCAAAGTCAATTGCCACCGTCGGATTCCTGCTCTGCACCTGAAGGATAGATCTCCTGTACTCCTCTGTCTGCAGCTGAAAAAGCCAAAGGCAGGGACATGACACTATTCTAGCTTTCAGACCATACTCCCTTTCGAGAAACTCTTGCGTGCCCATTGCATAGTGAATCCCAACACCAGCGGTCATGAGAGTCAAGTCAAAGTCCTCGTCGTGACATTTGGAGAATGCGTAAGCTCCAAGTGTCACACCCAGACGAGACGAGTGACCAGGAAAGCTTGCGGCACCATTCTGTGGCAAGGAAATAGTTGTTGGTAACTTGGTCGATCTGATGGACACGAGAAAGGCACCTGCAGCCTCTTCGGCGTCGCAGGGGCGGATGTGAAGGGTTTCGGGCTTTGTCCTACCTGGCCTCGAACGCCTGTCTGGCTGCTGTGAAAAGTTGTCTCCTCCGAGGGAGCTGTGTTCTCCTCTCCGAGAGCGCTGCTCAGCTGGCCAGGGCGATAGAGGTGGAGTTATCGGGCCAGTGAGGGCAGTTTGGTGTTGATTGATGGTGGCTGGCTTGCCAGCAACGTGATTCCAGAACTCCCTGGCGAGCGCTGGGTATAGTTCTCGGTATCTCTTCACCCTCACCAGCCAATCGGCCTCGTAGAGGTTGATTTGCTTCAAAACATCTTGGAAGACGTCGTAAAGTTCTAGCGGGAGGTAGAGCGGAGTGTTGTTGTTGGGATGAGAGTGTAGCCGGTGTGACAAGGAGCTGTTGGGCGACTGGACACTGATCAAGGTCGGCCCATTGCTTCCTCTTGAGGTACTGAGGGCCATACACAGGGCTTTGCTTTGGATTAGAGAGTGGTTTCAATCATCGCGGGAGACACTGGCAGAACTCACCGGTGATAGTGAGGTCGTCGTCATTCACCAGTTCAATTACATTCCAGCCACGCGTCTTGAAGTTGTTAACTTCAAGCTTATCGCTCATTGAATCATACATGCTATCGTAAATAACACAGAGATTACTTAGCTTCCAACTGCCGGCAAGAGCGACTATCTTAAGAGCACTGTCCTGCTGAAACTTGGCATCGTCGATGACGCACCAAATCATATTGTCTAGCAGCTCCAGGCCTGGCTTGTTGTAGAGCATCGTAAGGTTTCTCATTGCAATTGCCTGACCTATGGCACTCGAGATTGCTTGATTTGAGTGACACGGAAGAGTTGTTGTTCTGGAAAAGACGCTGGCAACTCCTAAAGGGTCTACGGCGATGCCCTTTGCTCCAATGAGATGCACAAACAAGTCTTGCCATCTGCCAGCATAATCTGTAGGCAGGTATGTGAGTTAGCACAGAGAAACAGCTAGGTAGGCACTGGGAACGAAACCTACGTCCTGACACAACTAAACGATCCCGGTTAAAGTAGTGACTGTTCTCTGGTGCATATCTCATCACATACTTGAAGAGAGCAGTTCCAATAGAAGCCTTGAGCCTGGAAGATCTACACGACTGCTCAGATAAATGTCATCGAAGCTATTACTTTTGTGATGAGACTTACTCATATCCTTCTTTGTTCAACTGCGAGATGAAACCTACAAGCAGCTTCGAGGCTCTGTCGAGCTTTTGAAGCTCATAAGAGGAGCTTCCACTGGCCCGAGAGTCACCCGATGCTTCAGCGGGAGTGTGATGCATCATAGGGTTCATGGTTGGAAAACAAGCGGACTGTGGGTAGGGGTAAAAAGCAGCAGTCAAGAGTAGACTGATAATCTGGTGGGTCTACTTCTTCATCTATCTATTCATTATACAGCCTCTTGTATCACTTGTTCATGAAACAGGCTTAGTTCACCCCGTGGACAGGCTCGGCACTTGTCACTTTTGAGTTTCAAAGTGCCAATTGCTTTCATTACACTCGTAAATTTAGTTGATCAAAACAACACAGAAGCAGGGGGCGGACCTCGCTTCGAGGTGGGCTCGCAACGAGGCCGGTCGGCAGTTGAGCTCGTACTAATGACCGACCAGGGATGGTGAGAAGCAATAGGTACTCTTCGGGGGCTAAATCTGGAGCCTGGCTCGTGCGAATGAGAAGAGTCAAAGTTGGCCGTACTTTGTCCCATTGTAAGCTTTGAGACGGCTCTTTTGAAGCAGTTTCAACTAGTTGAAGGTGCTCAGCCTTGAGATGTCTGGTCGATGCCACTGTTGAAGGGGAAATAGCAGAGGTTGGCGGGAGTCAAGGTTTGGACTTTATTGACTAACGTCTCACACCGACATGCATGCCAAGTAGGAATAATTAGGTGCACAATGTTGATTCAAACACGGATGTCAGGCCAACAGATAACTTTGATTGCGTGAAGTCATTATTGCCGTGGAAATTACAACTCAATCCTTCTTCTATGATTTCCCGCTACTTCCACAGATATCCATCCACCGCTCAACCTCGGCTTGGAGCACAGCCATACCACCATCCATGAGCTGCATCAGCGGCTCCTGAGCATGCTCTCTGACATAAGTATTCCAACTCTCTAGGATAAGCTTATTGATATTTAATTTAATTGCACCGTTCTGGATGCAGCATTGCATGATCTCAGGCGTAAAGTCGTTTGTGCCGTGGAGCGCCATTATGACGCGACCGCTAACCTGAGTGTTGACGCTAGACAGACGGCCAAAGTCGAGTTGAGGCCCGGTTGGGCCGTAGTCACCGTGGATGTTACCTATGCTCGGCGCAAGAAGGTCGATTTCGGCAGCTAGAAAGTCTTCGACTTCTCTAGGCGTGGTGAAGAGTGCTTGTGTTAAGCCATCAGTCTCAAGCTTCCCAGTGTAGGCATTGGCTTGGTATCGCCTTACTCACCTTCCAGAGATCCCGTGTCCGCAATACCCTCTTCTCCCCCATTGATGCGCCCACTTTCAGCCTCAACAGCGATGCCGTGACCATGGCAAATACTCGTCAAAACCTTGGTCTTTTCTAAGTTCTCGTCGTGGTCATAATGGCTCATGTCCACCATAATCGAATCAAACGGCAAAGTTGCAGCAATTTCTCGGACCTGCGCCTCGTCCTGCGCATGGTCTAGATGGAGCGACAGCGGTACAGTTGCCGACTTGACTGCTGCTGCTGCTGCCCATGCTAACGTCGGGAGCTGTTTGACGGTTGAGGGGAAGAGTAGAAGAATAAGAGGTGACCTCTTGGCTTCGGCAGCGCGAACTAGCGCTGTCAGGTGCTCGATGTTATAACTGAACAATGAAATTGCGCATGAGAATAGTCCATTTCAGTCCGAATAAGGATTACCCACCAAATCACAGCCAAGACACCATACCTGCCCTCGGCCGCCGAGCGGAGGATTTGCAGGGTGCGGTTCTGCTTCTGAACATTCAGCCAGGAATCCATTTCTGCCGTTTCTTCTCGATCACGGATGAGTGGAAAAGTGATTAGGTACTGAAAGTCTCCAATTACTTTCTGATATAACACTCACAGGGATCAACACCCTGGGCTTCCGTACTACTTGTCCTCAATGAGTGGTAGCATAAGCCGAGGGTGGGGCTATCCTCGAGACGAGGGCATCATAACCTCGAAGCGAGGTCATTTCCTTTCACGCTGCCACGCTACCTCCTCGCACTCGCATACGGTAACAAAAAATCCTATTGGAATTGAATTCGGGGTCGTCTCGAAGTTGGTAAATCTGGTCATCAACTACACAACTGCAGAACAATGATTGTGATACAATGTCCAAGTATATCTAAGCTGGCAGCTGGCGATGAATTTCCAGCTGCCAATTCGCAACCCCATCTCAATATCATCAAACAACACTTTCCACTCACTGATAAATCATGGCTCCAACACTAGAACTCAACGAGAGGGCTGCTGTTGACAAGATTCTCGTCAAGCCCCTCCCCAGCAATGGCAGCACTAGCTTTGCTAACCTTAACCTCGAGAGCCCAGAGAAACACGACAGGGTTTTGAAGGTGTTTAGAGCTTTCATCGCGGACCTTTGCCAGCAGTTCAATGGTGGACACCCTGGGTAAGAGATGGCTCCGGTTTCATTCTGCTCACGACACTGACTCTTCAGGTCCGCTATGGGCATGGCAGCCATTGGCATCGCCCTCTACAAGTACGTCATGAGGTACTCTCCCAACAATTGCGAGTACTTTAACCGTGACCGTTTCGTTCTGTCCAATGGTATGTCATCTCTACAAATTCACAGCGAGACGCTCTAACCAAGATCAAGGACATGCCTGTCTGTGGCAATATCTATTCATGCACCTTGTCGGTGTCAAGAGCATGACCCTCGAGCAGCTCAAGTCATATCACTCAACAAAGACCGATTCCCTCTGCCCTGGCCATCCAGAAATCGAGAATGAAGGCGTTGAGGTTACCACTGGTCCCCTCGGCCAAGGAGTCGCTAATGCTGTCGGTCTCGCCATGGCAACCAAGAATCTAGGCGCGACATACAACAAGCCAGGGTATGACTTAGTGAATAACATGACGTGGTGCATGATTGGTGATGCCTGCCTTCAAGAGGGTGTTGGGCTGGAGGCAGTCTCTCTCGCTGGTCATTGGAGACTTAATAACCTCTGCATTATTTACGACAACAACTCGATTACTTGTGATGGCACGGCGGATGTTGCCAATACTGAGGATATCAATGCAAAGATGGAGGCTACCGGATGGAATGTGCTGGATGTGTTTAACGGAGACTCAGATGTTACCGGTACGTTCGCAAGTGTCCCCTTGAATACGCTTCGACTCATGATAACCAGCCATCGTCAACGCCCTTATCGCGGCCCGATCAAGTGACAAGCCAACGTTTATCAACATTCGCACAACTATCGGCTTCGGATCTGCCGAGGCCGGCAACGCAAAGACACATGGAGCAGCCCTCGGGGTCGACGACGTGGCCAACATCAAGAAGTCGTTCGGCCTGGACCCCAACGAGCATTTCCACATCCCACAAGATGTCTACGACTTGTTTGCAGATGTTCGTGTCCGCGGCGATGCCTACGAGGCCGAGTGGCTGGAGACTGTTCAGAGGTATAAGAAAGAGGATCCTATGCTTGGGACGGAATTTGGCCTTCGTGTCGCTGGAAAGATGCCCGACGACTGGACAAAGTGCATCCCC
This sequence comes from Fusarium redolens, assembly GCF_020744475.1. Lineage (NCBI taxonomy): Eukaryota > Fungi > Ascomycota > Sordariomycetes > Hypocreales > Nectriaceae > Fusarium > Fusarium redolens. Next base: position 125,295 of record NW_025763702.1, on the reverse strand, counting down.
AGCAGGTCAGAGCTTCCAACTGAGCCCACGTCATCGCGAAAGTCTGCAGGTATTCTGACCAATATCCTTGGAGAGAGGATCAAGTCCTTTTTGGTCGGCACTGCGGACCTGACCCCTTCGTGCCATGTGGCCTTCAACAACAAGGTCGACTTCCAATCAGTGAGTGCAGAAGAATAAAGAGTATTGATTGCAATTACTAACGCAACGAATAGCCTGATCTGCGAACCGCTTGCGGTCTCAACGGAAACTACAGTGGCCGCTATATCCACTATGGTATCCGCGAGCACGCCATGTGTGCCATCTCCAATGGCCTCGCTGCATTTAATAAGGGCACCTTCATCCCTATGACAAGTTCATTCTTTATGTTCTACCTCTATGCCGCCCCAGCTGTTCGAATGGCAGCCCTTCAGGGAATACAGCAGATTCACATCGCTACCCACGATAGCATTGGTACCGGCGAGGATGGACCGACGCATCAGCCGATCGCCCTGCCAGCTCTCTACCGCGCCATGCCAAATACCCTGTATATCCGTCCATGTGACTCTGAGGAGGTGGCAGGTGCTTTCATAGCTGCTATCCAGGCCACCGAGACGCCAACCATCATCTCTCTGTCCCGACAGAACCTGACACAGTTCCCGCAGCACTCTTCGCGTGAGGGCGTGAGCGTGGGCGCATACGTCTTTGTCGAGGCTGACGATGATGACTTTGACGTGACGCTAATTGGAGTCGGTTCCGAGATGGGCCTGACGATGCAGGCCAAGGATGTGCTTCTCAGGGAGCACGGCATCAAGTCAAGAGTGGTTTCATTTCCCTGCCCTAGACTTTTCGAGCAGCAACCGCGACAGTACAAGCAGTCAGTGCTAAAGCCTCGCTCCGGAAAGGCTACCGTCGTCATCGAGGCATATGCCGCGAATGGATGGGAGCGGTACGCTGATGCATCGATGTCCATGAGGCGATTCGGAAAGAGCCTTCCATCCAAGGCGACATACGAGTATTTCGGATTCCAGCCTCATAATGTTGCAACTAAGATCAGGGATCTGGTAGAGGAGGTCAAAAGAGATGGGATTGAGATACTGAGGGGTGATTTCAGAGATCTCAATGGCAGCTTGGGAGTTGGATTTGAGCATTAAGAGTTGGTCAGTATTGCTTATTATCCTGCTTAATTGTTTCGCCTATATATAAACTTAAGGGCAAAGATATCGAATTGCTTCAAGTCTTTCATCTGGCTCTGGCGGCAGTGAAGCCCGTTTTTCCTTGCCCAATTGAGTCAAACGGTGATGGTGTAAGGGGTGACAAGGAATTGGGTTATGATCAATTGTATAAGAGGGAAAGACTCTTAGCTAGACAGGACCTAATACTGACTCTATTCACAAGGCAGTGAAACTCGGGCTGGACGTTAGACCAGGGCCTCGATTGTCAATGTCTTTGTCATCATCCCATGCTAGATAATGTTCCCAATTCTTCAAGGCAAGTCATGTTGGTTTAGTGGAGAAATGCGGGGGGGATTCAGCGCTATACCTAGCCTGTTTAGAGCTGCGCAAATATATGGAGCTGATACCCTCGAGACGAGACCCAGACAATTTGCCATCATCCATCTATCATCAATGGACACCAACAACACCCCCAGACGATTTCGCCGCAATAGGCCGTCTCGGGCTCGCGGTTTGAGGACCTCGACGGGCTGGTAGGTATTCACTTACTTACTCCCACTCGACTGGCTAACGCTGGCCTTGATACCGCTGACACTACCCTACAGTCTCACCTGTAGAAGAAGACGCGTCAAGTGTGACGAAGGCAAGCCCAGATGTGTCCAGTGTTCCAAGTCTGATCGAGACTGCCGTTATGCTCAGCAACTGAGTGTCCTAGTACAAGCAGATCAGGACATCTCCGAAGCAGCCAAGTTGCGCCAGGATGCAGTCCCTGAGGCATCTTGCAGCGGGAACAGCAGTACCGGCGGCCTAAGCGTTCCTCAAGAGACGGGCGATGCTGAGAATAATCAACTCAGTATCGAGGGAACGGTCAGCTACCAGGATAACTTCCAAGTCCTTGTTGAACCTTCCGTTACATTCCAGCTCCATGACTCCATCAACATATCCCAGGATGACCAGTCAGAGACAAGTAATGATGGACGTTTGCCTAACGTAGACTTTGATTTCGCTGCGTCTCCGTTAGCCAGGAGCCAAGTTTCGCTACTCAACATCTCGCCATTCGAATGGTACGACCTGCTAGCGCAGGATGCTATCTCCCAGATCCAACGGTTAAACGATGCCTCGAATGGCGAACCACGATGGAATTTTGATGAGAGCACACTCTCTCGCCGGCAGTCACCCGCCCCGAGATCTATCGATACTGACTCCCACGCACAAGACCGTCACGGTAATGGTCTTGGAGTGTCCTCAGTGGATCACGACTCGGCCAACAAACCATGGAACACCACTGAGAGCATCGAGCTCTCGCCAGCCGACCTTGGCTTCTTTCGTTACTACACTGAAATCGTTGGACCGATTCTCGATCTGTTTGATCAAGCGCGTCATTTTACCAATGTCGTACCTCACCTCGCGCTGCGCAATTCGGGACTATTGAAGGCGATACTTGCAGTCGCAGCCAAACACATGTCTCTTGGTGTCAAAGTCAGGCAGCCACAGAGTCATGGCGGAAACTCGAGCGAGAGCAACTCATTGTCGCCGGAGGCAACAACAGGCGGTGGCCAACCCCCGGAACAGAGTCAGATACCTGCGCACATGGCCACCCAGTACTACTACGAGACCCTCCAGTATCTTTCGCAGACTCTACTCTATCCTTCTTATGCAGAATCCCACGAGATTCTGGCCACGGCCATAATGATCAGCACATATGAAATGTTTGACGCTGGCGGTACCTCGACGAGCGGCAACTGGGAACGCCACCTACGAGGTGCTTTCTGGATACAACGTTCCCAAGACAACGATGGCGAGTCCATTGACGGATTGAGGCGAGCCGTGTGGTGGGCGTGGCTTAGACAGGATATCTGGGCAGCGTTCCGGGCAGGGAGGCCGACTCTTACTATCTGGCGCCCCAAGAAGAGACTCGAGAATCTCGATTCTGACGAGCTCGCCACGAGGATGGTCTACATATGTGCCAAGTGCGTCGAGTTTGCCGCTCTGGACAAGACCTCGCCTAGTCAAGATATACAACAGAAGATTGAGCATGGTAACAGACTTCTTCAAGCCCTCGAAAATTGGTATCATATACTTCCTTGCTCGTATAAGCCAGTCATGGTCACAACGGAGCACGACACCATGAGCCGGACACCCTCAACCTCCAAGTCTCAGACAAGGTTCCGCTCCGTATGGTTCCACCCGCCCAACCACGCCGGCGCCATGCAGATGTATCATTTTTCCAAGGCCATCGTACTGCTGAACCAGCCCTCAACCGGCGGCCTCAACGCGTACCGTCAGCGTCAAAAAGGTCTCAACGAAAGCCTCAATATGGTTTGCAGCATTGCAAACGCCTGCCAAAGGGGCGAGCCTGCAATGGCCTTTGTCAATGTCCAGGCCATATTTGCTGGTAAGCGGCAACTCCCTCTGATGAATTGTTGACTAACCAGCCCAGTCGGCCAGTGCGTTCAGATGCCAGAGAAGCAGGCGGAACTCCTTGATACTTTGGACAGGATGTTGGAGATTAGCAAGTTTCCCGCTACAGGGCTCGTGGCGGATCTTAAGTGCGTGTGGCAAGAATAAGATGCCACTTCGCGACTACTGCAAAGCCGACTTGAGGCTTTTCTTGTCCAGGCTGGTTGTATCTTGACTTTCAGCTGATCCAATGATTCAGTCATCGCCGATCTACCAAGCCCTTCACGTTCAAATAGAGTAGACGACGAATCTGGTTAAACTGGGGAAAATGCGTCCATCTCACGCTTCTATTGTTACCGTCCATAGAGATAGATATATCACCAAAACCTGCTTATAACCTTTCACCAAGCCCCGACAATGCCAGCAACCGGGATATCAATACCAGTCGTATACGAAGCCCCATCAGAGAGTAAGTATACATATGCGCCCCCGAGCTCTTTCGGATCAGCCAGCCTCGGCATACCACCATAATACTGCATCTTGAGATCCCAATCAGGCGCCTGGTCTACAAAGTATGTCATAGCCGTCTTAACGAAGCCGGGCGAGATAGAGTTAACGCGGATACCGTGCTTAGCCCACTCCATAGCCAGCGTATGTGCCATGTTCCGCACAGCGCCCTTGGTGGCTCCGTAGGGGGCCGAGGGTGCTGCGCGGTTAGGGCGGTACGAGGTCATGGACGCCGTGAAGACGATGGAGCCCTTGATTCCCAGTTCAATGAACCGCCGTGCGACAGTCGTAGCACAGAAGTATGCACCAAACACATTAAGGTTGAACAGCTTGTCTAGCTGGGCGCGGTCAAAGTCGAGCGCCGGCTGATGCTTCGTCATGCCGGCGTTGGCGACAAGGCCGTGGATGGCGCCCCGCTTGGAGATGATAGCATCAATAGCTGATGTAATGCTCTCCTTAGAGGTGACATCGCAATGAATATAGCCGAGTCGCTTCGGGCTCGCGGCCTGCAAGGCGAGAAACTCGTCGCCGGGCTCGAAAAGGTCCAGGCTAAAGACGGCGGCAGCGTCGTTGGCTAGACAGACCTCTGCGATGCCTAGACCAATGCCCCTGTTGGCGCCGGTGATGGCGATGACCTTATCCTTTAATGTGACTCTCCAGTGGTGGTCAGGGCCTGGCTGGGTGCTGAGAAATGTCGGTGAGGTCTCGGCAGCTGCGTCTGGTGTTGATGCTGGTGCTGCAGCGGTGTTGCCGTTGGCAGGGACGGCGGTAGGGGTATCGAGCGCGCTGGGAGACATTGTAAAGATTGTGTTTATGTGTAGGCAGTTTGTTCAAGACTCGTAAAATTGGCTTCAACTAGGGGGAAGTAGTTTGTATTGTGCGAGTAATAGGACGGTCTCTGATGTTTGATAGAACTCGGTCAAATAGACAGAATGCTACGCGTCTTGTTCTTATGCCCAGAATAGGATGGCAACCTTGCCACAGGGCCGATGAATCGGCCAAGCGTCCCGATGGAGGTAGGCTCAAAACACTCAACAGGCGAGGTCACCGAGACGAGCTAAGGTTACAATCGTTGCGTGGGCTTGGCATGTGTGACCCTCGTAACGAGGCCATCCATGCTCGCTTCGACGCCATGCACCCCCGATCTCCGTCACTTCCGTTAGTGAGATTAGACTACTCCATACCCCATGGGGAATTAGTCACCCGTCCCCGCACAGTTGATGGCCCTTGTTAACGGCAGTGTCCGTTGTTGGGGTTAAAAACAATTTTTGTTCTGCGGTGTGTTCTATAAGTCTGCTAGATGCCACGACGACTCTCACTGTGATCCAATGCAATCAATTACTCAACTACTCGACAATAAATTGATCGAAAATCATTTGATTAAGCCATCTCAGTTCCCACAACAGTTTCAAACCCGGTAACATGGCGGCATACAAAACTAGTACCGAGGCTGTGGACCAGAAGGACTTTCTCGAAGGCCCCAGCCGAGTCGCCGAGCATGTCGAAATAACCCAAACCATCAGCTGGACCGCGGAAGAGGAAAAGAAGCTCGTCCGTAAGATCGACCTGTTTCTCTTGCCGAATATTTGGCTCATGTACTTGCTCTCTTACATGGACCGAACTAAGTAAGTCAGCCCCATTTAGCGATACGAGTGGCTCTAAGCATGTTGCAGCATCGGAAACGCAAAGATCGCCGGCATGGCAGACGATCTTGAACTCACCTCGTCCCAGTACAGCATTATTCTCGTCGTCTTCTTCGGTAACCGAGTTCTCTCACACTCATCACTCCGAGGCCAATCAGCTAACAACCTCAGTTGGTTATGTCATCTTTGAACCGCCGTCCAACATGATCCTGGTTCGAACTCGCCCGTCGCTATACCTTCCTGCCATCATGATTGTCTGGGGCGTGCTCACATGCATCATGTCTGTCGTCCAGAACTACCATCATCTCATCATCCTCCGAGTCTTTGTCGGGGTCATGGAATCAGGCTTCGCCCCGGGCATCCTCCTCATCTTTTCGTCCTGGTATAAGCGAACCGAGCAATCGAAGCGATTCGCCGTCTTCATGTCCGCCGCCATCCTATCCGGGGCCTTGGGCGGTCTTCTCGCAGGCGCCATCACCGGTGGCCTCGAGGGCGCCCATGGGATTCGGGGGTGGCGCTGGCTTTTCATCGTCGAGGGGGTGGCCACCATTGGTTGGGCCATCATTGCCGCGTTTCTGCTTCTTGACTTTCCGGCCAACACCAGGCACCTTACGGACCGTGAGCGAGCCATCGCCATTGCCAGACTTCAGGAGGATAGCGTTACTGTAAGGGGCCAGGGCGGAAAGGTCGGCAAGATGCAGTCATTTATCCTCGCGTTGCGAGACTGGCGGACCTGGGGTTTCATCTTTGGCTACATGGTACGCTCTTCCAGTGATGATACTTTGGCCATTGGCACCTGCTGACTCTGTTTAGGTCATTGTCGGTTCCTCGACCCTGTCCTACTTCTACCCGACCTTAGTCCACGGCCTTGGCTACAGCAGCACTGTTCAAGCGCAGTACATGACGGTAGGAGGACATTCACGGGCTGAGGCAGGGTTACAGATAAGCTAACCAGCATTAAACTAGGTTCCCATTTACGCCGTTGCATTCGTGTGCACCGCCGTCAGCGGCTACTTCGCGGACAAGATCTCAAATTACCGCGGTTTCATCATCGCCGGATGGCTCAGCTTCTCAATGATAACATCCATCGCAGTTTGTGTCGTCTACAACTTCACCGCCCGGTATGCGCTACTCGTTCTCACGGCTGCAGGACTCTGGGCGTCCAATGCCATATCCCTGAGCTTCGCGGCCTCGACGTTTGGGTCCATGGACGCCGAGGTCCGAGCTGTCGCGCTGGCGCTCATGAACGCTCTGGGTAACCTTGCGCAAATCTACGGCGCGTACTTGTTCCCCTCTGATGATGCACCCAAGTATCTCATGGGCTTTGGTGTTATTTCCGGCATGTTGGGCTTTGGTGTTTGCGTCTACATTGTCATGCATTTCCTTGTCCGACGGTTGAAGCCATGAGCGTAGAATAAGGTCCAAGCGATGTTGAAGAATGGAGTATGAGTTGTGCTTCCCCTGGCGATTGAAGCAGTTCAGCCAAGTTCCACGGAAGACGAGAATAAACTGATATCTGTTCATGGAGATAGGGATCATTAACTTGACCTTTTATAACAGAGGAAGACCATGTGTTACGGCTTGGTTCACCGTAAGCTCCTATAAGCAGCTGTACGCACCATTTTAATTGCTACAATAGCGATTATTAGCCCAATCTTTTGCCCGACTCAAGTATTGGTCAAAACGCGCCGCCATTTGTCTTCTAGGCCAATCAAAGCCTTTAGATTTCTACCCCCAGTTCGGGGCTCAAAACGCGTCGCGTTTTCCGTCCCCCTGGCCCGTGTCATCCCTGTAGAAACCAATTGACCACGGCACCCTTCCTGTAGACCGGATCAATGCGGAGGAATCGTAAATGGCTTAGCGTACCTACTGGCCTTATGAGATTCATTCTCCCGAGCGTAATAAACTCTATCTATCTATCTATCATTACTCTACCACTTTCGTGGCAGCTGCTTGAACTTGGCCCTCACAATACGTTTTTCGAACATATGCCTGGATCCACTGGTAAACCCTCTGGGAAAGTGGCTCGCCGCCGACGTCGTGAGCGCCCAAGTAAAATTATGGTCCAAAAGTCTGTAAACACCCCACCCTACAGCAACTCAATCTATTCAACCGTAGTAACTTCACTTATATACAATTAATTTAAATAAAATTCAACAATAATAAAAGTTATATTATTATAAAGCCCTGATCTTTCTCTTTAATATTTTATATACCATCCCCTTATGCAAATATAAGTATCAAGTTGGCAGGGGAGTAAGGAAATCAGAAAGTTAATCTACTCTAGTATAATTACTACCTATGCCAACTCAATACATTTTATTAACTTTGCTTAATCAGACTCGTTATTTTTCAAGAGGTCTAATTAAAGAAACATCTTTTTCATGTTTAGCTTTAATTACTTTAATATATACTTAATTAGGTTAAGATTAAGACTATAAGCAAGCTAATTAATCTAGGATATGCCGTATTCTAATAGCCAGTTTATTATAAACTTTTATATATAAATATAAGTATTATCTTAATAAAAATAGTAAAAAACAGTCTAAATAGGAAGTAAACCTTCTATTAAAGCCTATTAATAACTTAAAGAAGTATATCCTCTTTTTCTAGCAGTTTAATTACAGATTATAATAATAATATTAGATTTCCCTTTTCTCTAAATTACTTCCTAAACTATAATTAATAATTATAACTTTCTATAAACTATTATATTAACTAATTCCCTTATAAACTTCTTATAAGGCTTATAAAATACCTAACCTTACTTATAATTTAAATATAGTTAAACTAATAATTTATTACTAAAAATAATCTAAAGGTATTATAAGTTAAGTAAAAGATTCCTAAAAGGCATCTATCTGCAAACTTTAAAACGATATACCTCTAGTAATTATTTAATATCTTCCTTCTAAGCTTATTATTATAAAAGCCGCTAATAAGCGGTTTCTCTAGATAGTAGAATTCTCTGCATAGCCCTCTATTTGCAGCCGTAATAGTGTCTGATTGCTTGACGTATTGTAGTTAGTAAGATCTCGCTACCTAGATAATTAATAAGCGATTTATATATAATCCTATAGTCACGTTTGAGTAAAACTAATATATACCGAACCTGCTGAACTGTGAGTTTTCTAGGACGCCCAGAACGACACTTTTTATCCAAGGCTTAGTAAGTTTTCCAGCGTTGAAAGACCTTAAAGATTGCGGCAGGTGAACATCCAGCCTCCTCAGCAACATCTCGGTATGACCTCCCGCTTTCTACAGCTTGAACAATGAGAGCTCTTGCAACCTCGCTGAACTTATGGTTTCTCTAGCGCCCTGCATATATAATTGATAAAATTCCGTTCTTTTATGACATGTTTTGTCGAAGTTGTGGACGTTTGAAGAAATTGGATGAGTTCACTTTTATCGTGGTGGATTACACGTTGGCGGGGCAGTGTTTACAGACTTTTGGACCATAATTTTACCCAATTTGAGAAAGAGAAGCCAAGTTTCTGTGACAGAGGCACCACCTACTAGCTTAGAGTATGCGACAGACAAACAGATCGGGCGTCGACTGCAGCTAAAGAATGAGCGATATTGGATTGGGACTCTGAAGAATTCAAGCCGGTCGCCGTCTTCAGGTGATCCTGGTGGACACGTCTATCTTTATTTTGTGAATAGAGACGAATATTTCATGCAAGGCAGTAAGTGGAGAGATGTCCCTTGGGACAATATCGAATTTAGGAAGGGATTTGCTGTTCAGAATAGACAAGCTGGCGAAGGAGGTGATTGAAAAGATTTTGCGCCAGTCGCAGAGGCACTACTCGATGTTGTTTATATTGCGCAGTCGTGTTGGGTGAAAATATATTTTATGAAACTTGGCTTTTTTTCATTTTTTCATTGAGATGAGAGTTCTCGGGTTTATATCTCTAGTTAATTTTATCTAGGACTTTGAACTTTAAACCTAGGACTTTCAGACTAACAGTCTGAATCCTGAAGATAAGGGAGATTCCCAGTTTTCCAACAGGGACTCGGGCTGCACTAGCCAGGAGGTATGGCGGCGCATCTGGCTTTCTATAGAAATGTAGATATGGTATCTGGATGAGGCAACGGAGCAAGCTTCGGCCCCTGTTCTTGTATGTAGTCTCCCACCTCGTCCTCTCTAACTATGGCCGCTGTTTGGCATACGTTGTCGCAGAACTGGCAGCTATAGTTTACATATCGCCTGTAAGACTAGGAATATCTATAAGCCGGTGGTTTCGCTGGTGCTTGCGTGCCTGCACAGAGCTGATTAAATCTTGTTGTTTGTCGCCAGTCCTGTCTCGGCTGCTCGAGACTGGCCCTCGCATGCTGCCCACGGGCATCGCCGGTCGGACTAGTTGGCTATCGCGTTTAACAATCCAGTAGACTCGAGATGATCTAGATGCCTATGCTTGCAAGTAAACGTACTTAAAATATATCTTAATGTCTGCCCTCCTGGTAGATCTCCGCGGGTGTTGAGGGTATTGGATAGGTCTTGGCTGTAATGCTATATAATGACTGTGAGGTTAATAGTGTGATACTTGTAATTCAGACAGGAGAATCCATCGTAGGACCGGATCCTCTTGTCTTTAGGCAAACCATCTATAAGAGGCGTAGCCTGGTCTAGGCTTTTAAGGTCTAGTATAGCTAATACCTTGCTAAGACCTTTCCGCTGAGATAGAGAGATCTTGTGTTTATCTCTCAGATGATTCGTAGGATGGGATCCATTGGGGACATGGCGTGTCTGCAGTTATCATCGAAGCAGATTAATAGTCGTGCCTTAGGATGAACTATAAGGAGAGCGACTTGAGAAATTGAGAAGGCGATTATTATACCCCTGCAGTTAGGGCGATAGGTGATAATTCTATAATATTGGCCCTTTCTGTGCTATTATATACTGTTACTGCTTCTATATTATATTCTTTTACTATATGATATCTTAAGCCTGGAGCAGAAGGCGACAAGGTATAAGGTGGTAGGAAAGGAATAAAAGTGGAAAGTTAGAAGCTTGAGTATATATAAATAAAAAGTAGATAAATAACAGGTTATTTTTATTAACTTTATTACTATATTAATATATATAGATAAAAAGTATAGAATTTAGAGATAATCTTTCAGGAAAATATTAGGGAATTTTAAGATTATCCGGGTTAGTATAGATAAAAATTATATTATATAGCAGGATTTAGTTTAACCTTCGTATAGTAGGAGGCGGAAGAGTTACCCGTTATACGCACCTGCACAGGCCGTGAAGTTAAAAAAACCGAGAAAAGGGTTAGGGTTAGGGTTAATCCATACCGGGCAAGCGTTTGAGAATCTGTTGATTATTGAAGCCTAAGTAACTGGCGCCGTCGCGGAACCAAGGACTGGGTTAAAGCGTGTCGGGGACATGCAGTAGCCGTCTCAAAAAGTTAATGATCTAGGGAGAGCTAGTTCGCTTACTAGGTGGGCGAATGCTTTGTCGCCTGCTAGGGCCTTTCGGATGATGGTGTCAATTAAGGTTTAGTGTGAAGGTGAACGGAAACCGGGGCACTGGTGGATTGGCCAGAGCCGATGAACGCTTTTTGGGTTACCTTAACTCCCGTGACAGCGGGCGTTGGGAGGTCACTGGCCGCTGCTGAGTAGAGCATCAAGATGAGGGGATGATGTCAAAGGGTTCATCATGAAAGGCAAAAATCAGATGGATGCCAGGTCAGACCTCGAGCCTCTCGAGGGCCGACGGTTTCGTCCACCTTTCTGGTAACGGCGTGATTTTCTTCCGCATTTTGTCGTACCAGGACTCAGTCGCACCCCCAATTTGAAGGTTCTTCCGTTTCGATTCGATTGCAGCGCGGTCCGGCCATCGCGTTTGGCAACCTCTGGAGTCCTATTTTCCGCTCGGCAAGTCACGGTCAGTAGGTTCAGCCATATTTCTTCTGAGGTAGGCAGAATTTTTTGCAGTGTTGTTGCCTGCCAACCTGCGCTCGGTGCTGGTTGCCCACTGAGTCAGGTTGCCCACTGAGTCAGGTTGCGGCTCGATGGATTGCACCTAGGGCAGGCACGCCCCTCCATTTGGTGCGGCAATAGAAAGAGGTCAACCCCCCGATTATCTCAACTGGTAAAAGATGCTCCTATCTGCCCCAAAACTGCTCCTCACAGTAGAGCGTACTTGAATGGCTGACTCTCCGCACGATCCTTCCCACTCCGAACTTCTCCACAAGGGCCCTTCTTTCCCTCTGGAATGCTCAGTTTCATCCATGTCCACTCTATGCATTTGAATATCAATGTCGTGACCGGCCACCGTGAGCAATTGTACTGATGGACATGTCGAACCCAGCGGTCGCGAAGTTGGTCGCGGTGACCGTTTCGCTGATTGCTTTGATCACGCTCTCTGTCTCTGTCCGGTTCTTCGTTCGCAGCGTCCTGTTGCGGAGCGTGGATTGGGATGATGGTATGCTACCTTGGAGCCTGTTGTAAATCTTCAATGCTTACATTGAGAACAGTCCTGGTTTTCCTCAGCTACGTGCGTTTTGCTCTATCCAGTCAGGAGAGCCGACATCACTGACGATACCAGTCCCTGACCGTTTTGCTTTGCAGCTGTGTATTAGCCAGTTAGTCCAATGGCGTGGGCCCGCCTTTCTGGGAATGGTAGGACTGATCTCCGCAGTGACCAACTTTGGCTTCGGGACACCAGTAGACGATGTCTCTGGCGACGATCTCCGCCAGTTCCTAAAGGCAAGCAATATTGTAACCTTGCTCGAGCGTCGAACTGACCCCCAGCCTTGCAGCTCCAATTCGTCACGCAGCTGGCGTACGTGTGGGGCTTTGTTACGGTGAAGATGTCCTTCGCGGTCCTCTATCTTCGATTGTTTCGCGGTCACGTCTCCCAACGCATGAACCAACTTCTTCTTGCTGTGTTGGCGGCCGAGGGCTTCGAAGAGACCATGGTCGTTATTTTCCACTGTAAGCCTGTGGACAAGACGTGGAATCCTCAAAAGGAAGGCACATGCCTCAACTTGAAGCTCTTTTACTACATTTCGGTGAGTACTACAGCTGCAAGACTACAAACAGATATGCTTAGAGTGACCTTTCCAAGTTCGCTATAAAATTCGTTACGGATGTCTGCCTCTTCATCCAGCCCATCCCTGCCGTCTGGAAGCTCCAACTGTCGAAGGCGAAGAGGCTCGGTGCGATCTTGATGCTTTCGCTCGGTTTGTTGTAAGTAAATCACCAACACACATTGCTTCCATGGCTCGCCAACTTATCCGTACAGTGTCTGTATCATTGCGATCATTCGAGTGAGCTTCATCAGTCAGCTTAGGACAGATGTGACTAGTACGTGTCTTCTAATACCCATTCAGCGTCACGCTCTTACATTAGACAGAGGACCTGGTGGTCCCAATGGTCTGGTCTCAAGTCGAAGTGTCCATCCTTGTCGTCTGCGCGTCGATTCCGTCTCTCAGACCATTCCTCCAGTGCTTCCCTGCCGTCAGCAAAGCTCTCGGCCTTTCATCAAGCAAGGACTCGAGACCAACTTCCAACGTAGGACGATCCCCTCGCGTGGTATCGCTACACATGATAAGTTGGAGCAAGGCGAAACAATCGCATGTAGAAACGAACAACCCTATTCATATAAGCACGGGCTGTAACGTTACCGCCACCGGTTCCTGGAGCGCCCATAGTAGCACAGAAAATATCTTCCCTCAACGGCACTCCGGACCAAGTGGAATTGTCGTCACACATGATGTCGAAGTCGGCGTTGAGAGAGTAGATGCTGGCGAGAGGTTGAGCAACGATCAAGGGCAGATAGATGCGGTTGAGGATCGAGCGCTCCATCATATCGGAGACTCAATTTAGGATTATTCTAATAGGTATGAAGTGCAAGAAGGATTTAAAACTCTTAGATTACGGCATACCTGGTTGTTGAGAATTAATTGATTACATAGAGATGATGTAGGTTGAGGGATTTTTAATTGGCTCGCATGTCTGATCGGTTCGCTTATTATGTACGTTAGTACCCCATTTCTCTAACATAACACAATATGCTCATTTCAACACTGTCAGTAATCAATCTTTCACTTCTTATCTCGTCCGTCAATTCTGACGCATGACAGGACGCTTTATCGCACGCGAAAAACGTAATTCATAACTACAACGTCCTCCCGAGCTCGCCAAACAGCCACATGAGCACGACCCTCACCGCTGTTACGAGTTACCAAATGCCGAAGCCATCACCCGACATTGAGGCTTCCGCAAGCCACATCAGCTAATGGCCAATGGCGCCACGCATCACTCAAAGCCACCAATTGAAACCGTGGCAATAAATAACTTGAACCTTGTCGTTTTACTTGTCTCGCCATCATCATAGGGCGCTTGAGTTGGGGTGACAGCGCGTCTCCTGACCCAACTCAGTAACGACCTGGCTAAAATAATTGGACTCAGGACCAATCGTTCTATTTGAGAGGGATGATGCCTCACGGAAGGGGGCGCATTATGAGGACACAGAGCGACCTCGTCGCAAAGAGAGATATTCTCATTTGCTGTACGACATATCACTGGGAGCAGTTCAGGTTATAAGGACAGATTATTTAGTGGGGGGAAATGCGGGACCCGACAGCAACATTGATACGCTTTGATTCTTATATACCATCTCTGATTTTAATAAAAACAACTCATGAACATACCATCTGAAGCGCTTCTTTCTCTTATTTGTCTTGATGTCATTCAACTCGAGCATAAACTTGACTGTATTTCGCTCGCCAAGATGTCAGAGTTTTATTTATTGCTAAGCCTACCAGAATAGATAGTGAAGTCCTGCTACGCCAGAAGGAGATTAAATACATCTATATCCTAAGCAACAGGCCCAATATTAAACTGAACTAAATTTAATGGAATGTTTTATATAAGAATGATTTTCTTTTATTATGCAGTATTAGCTTTTTAGCCAGGCCTCATTAGTTAAAATCCCAGTCTGCTATATAATCTGTCCCTTAGCACAACTAAAGGGATAAGAGCCTCATCCCCTAGTCCCTTTTATATAAATAGTAAGGACTAAATACCAATAGAAGCCAAATATACCCTCTTATACCCCTTCACCCTAATAGCTTACCTGCCCTCTCTTTCTTTTAGGTAGATTCATAATATACTCTAGTCTCATTCTCAACTTGGATGCCATACATCCTTGAGGTGTTAGTGTTGCGGTTGGGCACCTCATCAGCGCAGCTAGTAATAATAGTATTATTATTGCCGCCGCGCTCCGGGTAGCAATTAAAGTCCATGTCGCCAGATGACCCGTCCTCAAGCTCGGCCAGCTGTTGCTGTGAACTATTGTCGTCGACCTCTTTTGCCCGAGTAATGCTGGCAAGCTTGATGCCCTTGCTGCTGGTCAAGCCACTAATATGATTAGGACCAGTTGAGTTGGATTTGCAGCTATGTCTCGAGCCAGGTATGAGCTTGCGGAATATAGGTCGTATTATCGGGAGACAAGCTTTTTAAGGGAAATTTAGCATCAAAACCAATAATGCCATTTAGGTTAGATTTATATATTACTCACAAGAGATGATAGCCAAATAAGCTTCTGTGCCTGCCCAGATAATGACTCCTCTAATATCCCTCGCCATTTCAGTCGTGTGGGGATGTAGATTAATTGCCTCGACAAGTACTATAATCGACGCCGCACAAACACTATGAGAAAGATTCAGTTATTTATCTGCTAACACAGGATCATAAGGAAAAATGAAAGAGAGATAGAGGCGGATAAAGACTTACAAAATACCAAACATAAACATGGCAACGACAGCAATCTTTTGACATAGGCGAAGCTTGAGGTTCTTGACCTGAAATACAGGCAGCGATAGGACAGCAACTTCAAGCATTAGATGAACCAGTGTTGTGCCAAACATAAACTTAGCGGGATTGACTCTGCACACAGCGTCCTTGATGTTGTGGTTCCAGTAGGCCGAGACTGGTATACAGTGGAAGATGGTCATAAATGTTCGGATAGTGAGCCAGATTACAGTGCTTCCCTGGAGGACGTAGATCCCCAGTCGGATATTGGAGACACTGAACAGGCGCCAGTAGAAGCCGAGGATAGCCAGCTTGGAGAATCCCAGCGACATTGCGTATAGGAACTCGGCCATAAAAAGCCCGAACCGAGCATACTCCTCGACTCTCTCGGCTGGTAGAGGAACATCCTTCTTCAGATGACCTAGACCCATGATAGTGGCCCCTGTAGAGAAATAGTTAGTATGTTAATATTTTGCTACCTTAGGGGAGGTTCCTAAGTCCTTAAGTAATTCACAAACTTACAGTATATCGTAAAACTGAAGTAGAGAGCAGCAGCGACCTTATGAATAAAGCGATTAGCAATGTAAATACTAAGAGAGAGAGAGAGAAAAGTTTAATCATCAAGTTACAGCACCAGGCAACTCACCCAGGAAATCACAGCAAAACAATCATCCCACCACAGTGGCACATCTGTGATCTTTCGAGATACCAGACGACAGACTAAGAGAATTGTCGCGATAGAAAACGTAATGAGCATAGAACTCATCACGCTAGCATCTGGCGTGTAACTCATTGCGGCGGTTATTGTCGGCTATTAATGTTGAATTCAGACTGGGTGAAGAACAAGATAGATGGATAAGAAACTATTGTGATATATGAAACCGACAAACAGGGTTTCGGGGCGGGGGCTATATTAGAAGAATACTGAAAGATATAATACTATCAGTATCGTTGGGCCTCACCTATTACCTGCTGGCTGGTAAAGGAAGATGAGATATAATGACTGGGGATAATCCTCTACGGGCTGATTGATCTATAAGTATTTTTCGGGAGACAAACAAGGTACGACCTCTACTGAGGGACAAGGGAAGAGACAGGATCTACAGCGCCAAGAGGAGGAGGAGGAGAAAGGGGCAAGGGGGATACTACTAATATGTCTTGAGCTGGCGCTGCACTAAATCAAGGCCAGTGGCAGCAAGATAGACTAAGGACAAACGACGTAGTATCTAGGATGAAGATCACGCAGTCCGCGTCTGGAGAACCCTGTAGATCGACATTATACCCAAGTAGTATGATATCCCTAAATTCTCATTAGTTGGATGACAGGCCCTAGCAGAGGGCTTCCTCTGGATAAGGTTTCGCCGCGGATCGATGAGCCTTTAGGGAGAGACCTAGGCTTATGATCTATGAGGAAATCTTCAGATTGTGATGGCCGACTAGATATGTGCTGGTTTTATTACGCCACATATTAGCGCTTACACTGACCCTCTCGAGGGGGTCTGGCTTGGGCGTAGGAGGATGCAGCTTAACAGTCCTCCCGAAACAAGAAGAGTAAAAAGCTCTTACGCCAGTGACAATGCCGAAAGTATTATTACTGCATGTGAATCTAGGTCAATCTATATGGAGCGGCCGAGTAATGCTAGCGTGGTTCGGTACATGAACCCCTGACGGCACATTAGAGATACCCGAGTCATCATCGATGTGGGGCTTAGTCGCGCTTGGCCATTATTCATGTCCCACACTACATCTTAACTAGGTGTTTTTAGGGTCTGTTTGAAACCGGCGTTTGGTTCGGTTAGGCCTGAAAAGACACTCTTCAACCAGCGGTTAGGTCGGGCACTGTTGCCATTAGGCGCCAGTACAGTTATTCTGCTATATTGCCCCAGCCCACAATTTATGTCAGCGGCTTATAACTGCCGGGATAACTAAGAAAGTCTGACGCCACAGCTCCTACATCACACGATGTAACCGAATCATGTAATACTGAAATGAAAGTTTAACCTGCCTGTTGCATGACAGCGCAATGTAGATAGAAAAATTTACTTTTATTAGTTTGTTGATCGAGGAAAAGATCAGCTGCTGTTATTTATGCTAATGGTGCAGTCATGCTAACTTAAGGTTCAAGTACAGCTCGTTGCGGAACCAGCTCTGGCCGAGGAGCAAGTCGAACGCCGAGACTCCAACTGCAGACAGCAGAATGGTCATTTCGTTATCTTGTAGATTGCAAGATGACACAGACTTGATACTATCGTGGATGATGGCTAATGAGCAGGGTTCAGGCGACACTGGCATTTTCCTTTAAACATTCGAAGGCATACTTGGGCATTATAGAGTAGAGGGAGCTCTACCCACTTCTCTACCCTACCCAGGCAGAGGAGTGGTCTCCTCTACCCCACCCGGGTAGAGTGGGAAGAGTAGTGGGTAGATTGGTAGATGTTGGATACGCAGCTATACGATGGGGTGAGTGTATTCAGATGTGGAGCAGAAGGTTGTGATGTTATTAATTGTCGACTTGATTCTTTTTTGATCAATCTGTCAGGGAGGGGTGGGTTCAATTCCCCTTCCTTTTCTGGATACAAGAATAATATTATAATAAAGGAAAGTGGAGCCCTTTCCCAGCCGCCAATCTAACAAAGGAAAGCCCCACTTCCCTTCTTAAGTCTTTGTCATTCTAAATTAAGCCTCGCTTGACTCTGCTTGACGGACCTGCTTGAAGGCCGACTTCTTCCAGTGTTCAGCATCCCATCTTCAGCAGCTGAAGCATGGTCTGCTAACTTGAGGCTGTTCAATGTTAGTAGCCAGCTGTGATGTTAACTGGTGTTGATGTTTAATTGTTCTGTTTTCCCTTTCAACTCAGCGTCCGCCCTTAAGTCACAGGACCAGGAACCCGTCGCCCCGCTTTTGGCCTCAACACCATAACTTTCATCAATTCAATTCCTTAAAAAGTCAATATAATACCCTGATTTTCATCCAATTTAGACCCACAATGCCTTCTTATATAGAAAAAGATATACTTAAAGCAATTAACCTTATTTAAAACGGCTAATTATAAGTTAAGGCTGCTAAAGAAGCGTCCATACCCCGATCAAGCTTACAAGACCGACTTAAAGGCATTATGCCTCGAAATAAAGCTTATGCAGATTAATAGCAGCTTAGCCTAACTATTAAAGAGGATCTTATTAATTAGCTATAGCTTTAAGATACCCTTTATATATTATTAATATATTTCTAAATTAGGTAATTTATTATTTAGATTTTAAGCTTATAAGGCAATTATAATCCCCTTAGTAAGTATTAGGTTATTTAATTTCTTATATATATAAAGTAAATTAGAATACTTAAATTAATTAAAGTTAAATATAAATATATTAAAGAATTAAAAGTAATTAGTATTTAAACTTAGTTTTACTAATTAAAGGACCTTGAGATTATAATTATTTATAGCTATAACTATTAAAATATAGATAAAATAGGTATTTTCTAAGAGGTTAGTATTAATAGCTTAATTATTAGCAAGTTAAAAAAGAGGAAGATGTTAAAAAAAAGCCCTTATAGGCGCAGCTATGTAATTACAACAGAAGCTATATATACTAATAATATAGCCCTTTTTCCCTTTATTATTTTTAAAGAGGATTAGCTTTAATAATAATAATTCCTAAAACATACTTCCCTTTTAGGCAATTAGCACTTTATAACATTATTAAAGAAATAGATTACTAATAAGATCTTAGCCCTATAGCTTAAGGAGGTCTTTATTTTATATATATTATTTAAAAAGGAAGGGGAAAAAGAGGCTTCTTTTCCTAGACAGGCATAAGAGCTATTTAATAAATAAATTTATCTTCCTTTATTTAAGTATAATATATACCCCTATTACCTTCCTTTATATATATTATATTCTTTAGCCTTTTAATTTAACTATATTTAGTATATTAAAGATAATATATTACTAAGAACTTAAGATAGAAGCCTTACTTATTAAATAAAGAAATATAACTAAGGCTGCCCTTTTAAGGTAATATTTTAAGGCTTAGGCCAGTGCCTTTACTAAAGAGAAGATCCGGGCTACCTAGCTTTTATTAGGCTTATAGCCTATTAATATTATAAGACCGTTATTAAGCAAATACATAATACCAGATAAAAACAAAGCTCAAGCTAATAAATTAAGTAACTTAAGTATATAACTAGCTAAATAAGAGCTCTTAATTTCCTTATCTCTATATACTATATAAGCTATTTATTAGACGCTTTAGGCCGCTTAAGAATGCCTATAACTAAGAAATAAAGTATCTAATTAGATGCTTTATAACCTATGCTTTTAAGACCGAGTTCTTCCTGGCCTTTTATGCCACTTTTTCAACTACTATAATAGAGAAAAATATTAAGAGGGGTTTTAGAGGAATTAGGATTAATCCTCTTAACCCAGAAAGTATAGTCTCAAGGCTTTATATATAACTACAGACTCTAATACTAGCTATAAAGGAGTCTAGAAAGGCTTAACCTTGGACTTCAAGGATACTAAAGACAGTCCTTAAGGTTTAAATATTAGTCTAAATACCTCAAAAGGCGAATTAGAAGACATAAGAGTAGCTCTATAGAGTCTATTCTAGGAGCTCTTAAGTCTTTTACTAAGGGAATAAAGGCAGTTATGTATGAGATGGCATTTTAATAAGGGCTAAGATCTAAGACCTTTAATGTTACGACCCTAGCGGTTCCATCACGTATACCCCATATTTTCCTCTAATCACCATAATCC
Source organism: Fusarium redolens (assembly GCF_020744475.1). Taxonomy (NCBI): domain Eukaryota; kingdom Fungi; phylum Ascomycota; class Sordariomycetes; order Hypocreales; family Nectriaceae; genus Fusarium; species Fusarium redolens. The sequence continues at coordinate 105,070 of NW_025763702.1, read as the reverse complement.
CCGCTAAAGACAATCAGCGCTAAGAGTCTATAATTAGAGCTAATTTATTATAATTAATACTAATCTACTTAAATTACTACTAATCCCTTAATAACCTTACTAATTATTTAAGGATACCTCTAGTATATAGACTATATTTATTAGTACTTTATAAAACTTAGCTTACTAGCTATTAATAAGACTTCTTTACTTAAATATACCTAACCTGCTTTATTTACTATTAAGAGATATAATACTTTATAACTACTTAATATAATGCCTTATAACTTTATAAATATTAAACCTAATATAAACTAGTTTACCTATTTAAAACCTATTTTATTATATATTAATAGCTCTTATTTAGAATATATTATATTAATAACTAAGTAATATTATACTATTAAGATATCTAGTAATACCGGCCTAGCACTTCCTTATATTAAAGTACTACTTAGTACTGCTAAAATAATAACTAAAGTTTAATAGCTTTATAATACTATTTATACTTTACAGGCTTAAATAAATATATATCTTACTATAACTACTAATAAGGAAAGTAATAAACAAGACCTTAAAGAGGCATTTAAGCCCCCTAAGCTAGAACCCTTTAGAGGCCAAGCTGTAAATATAATCCTATTTTTAACTTAAATAAAGGCTTACTTTTGCCTTTATAAGAATAAGCTAAATACCCTTATAAAGAAACTCCTATATACTATAAGCTTAATTTAAGGAGATATAAAAGATTAATTTAAACCTATTTTAAGAGATTTCCTTAAGAATAAAGAAGAAGTATAAGACTAGGATACTTAAAATATTTTTAGAAATTAAGATAATTTTAAATAAACTCTTAAAGATAATTTTAAAGTAATTAATAAAGAATAATAAGCTATAGCAGAACTACTTATACTTAAGCAGTATAAGTCCTATATAGCCTACTTTATTAAATTTAAATAGCTTATATTTAAGACTAAATAAGATAATAAAGCCTTAATAGAAATCTACTATAAAGGACTAAAAGAAGAAGTTAAGGATAAATTATACCTAGCTAATAGACTTAAAAAAGGTCTAATTATATATATTACTATAATAATTAAGATTAATAAATAATAATATAAATATAAAAGAAAGAAAGCTAATTATAAATAAAATAATAACTTTAACTTATATTACCTTAATTAGTAATAAAATAATAATAATTAAGGTAATTCTTAAAATTAAAGATAGTAATAAGGCAACTAGTAAAATAATACTTTATATAAAATATAGTTAGGACTTATAGTACTTAAAGCTATTTAGCTAGGTAATAATAATAATAACTAAAAATAAGATATATTTAGGTATAAGTACTATAACTATAACTAGTTTAGATATATAGTATAATAATGCCTAAAGCCTAGAAAACCTAAAGACCTTAATTAAGGTAAGCAGGCCTTAAGACTAATTAAATAATAAGACCTATAAATAGCCAGGTAAACCAAGATATTAAGAATACTTAGAAGTAGTTATAATACTACTAGCTTAAAGAAAATAAAGAAATTAAAGTAATACCCCTACCTAGATAGTTTAATTAAGAAACTGCAAGACCTATTTCCTACTTATAAGGAAGCTAATATAGAAAACCCACTAGTAAGAGATAAGGAAATTAAGAATTAGATTTAAAGAGAAAAGAATACTTATAAGAGAGCTAATAATCTAGGATATCTTGCTAAACTAATATAATATAATAAAAATAAGAAAGAAAAGCTTTATAATAACCTAAACTATAAGAAATAATAAAATGCTTAATAAAGGGAACTTTAAAGAATTAAGAAACTTAAAAAACTATAAGTTTTAAAAATAATAAAATAAGAAAAAGTAATTACCCTTAAAATAAATAAATAAGCTTAGGTATTTAAATATATAAATAATATCCTTATAAAGATAATTACTTAATAAGATAAAATAACTATTATAATAAATATAAAAAAAGAATATATTATAAAGTATAAAATGCCTAGATTTGCTAAAACTAAATTATAAAAGAAAGAAAAAGCCTTTAATAAGGAACAAGAGGCAGGAGCTAAGTTTATACTTATTACTACTAATACTCCTAAAATATAAGATATAAAGGAGGAGCAGCATAAGTAACTATATAATACCTCTATAAAGAAGATAAATGCCTTAAGCTTAAGTAAAAATAACCCTATAAACTACTATTTAATAAAGCAAGAAGTAGAATATAGACCTTACTTAAAAACAATATATATAAGAAGCTAGAAAATATAGAAATATTAATATACTTAAACTTTTAAATATTAAAGCCTATTATACTAATAATACTATAAACCCCCTATATAAAGAGGAAAAACTTAATAAATAAAATAATATTTAAATATTTCTTATAAATAAATAATATAAGAGATATTATAGTTATTTTATAAATACTATTAGTATAAAATATATAAGTAAGAGAAGCTTAATAATAATTATTTCTTAATAATAATTCTTAATATGCCTAATAATAAATTATACTTAAAAAAGAAATAAAAGGGTATTTAGTATATATATAATATAAAAACCTAAAAGTAATAAAACTATAATTTAATATAGCTTACTATTAACAGACTTATAAAGTAAACTAACTTTATAAAGGAATTTATTAATCCTAAAGACTTATTAAAAAAGCTAAAAAAGAATTTAAAGAAATTATAAATAGAAAATTTAATTACTTAAAGAAAGGATTAATAGAAACAGAGTTAGATAATAATAACATAACTTAAAAAAGAATCTTTACCCTAGTTAACCTTATAGAGGCATTTAGCTAAGTAGAAATTATTAAAATTAAAGAAAAATACTAAAAATAAGAAAATAAATATTAAGAGAAAATAAGCTAAAGATAATATAGCTACTTAATAAATAACTTAGTAAATAATAATATAAGTTTAGATATTACTAAAGAAATATAATACTAATAAGAAGTAAATAGACTTTACCTAGCTATACCTTAATTAATATAAAAATAATATATAAATAAATAAGATATAGAACTAAAAAAACATTTCTAGTAATAATTAGCTAATAATAAATTTATTAATAACTGCCTTAATAAAGAAGGGTATAATAATAATAACTGCAAATAGATATATTAAGATATATTAAGAAAAGTTATATACTATTTATAATAGAGCATTAAATAAGTAAAGAGTAAGAATAAGAATAACTTAGACTATTAAATGCTTTAGGATTATATAAGGACCTAATACTAAAATGCCTAATACTAAAAGTTTAGATTAAGGGAAAATAGCTAGATATATAAATTAATTATAAAGCTAAATAAAATTTTATTAACCTAGAAATAGTTATATAGCTAAAACTATTATAAAGAAAAAAGCAAGAACCCTACTTATTACTTAATATAAAAGGATAACTCTTTAATTATAATAATAAAATTATAAATTAAGAGATTAATTACTTTAAGATCTTTATTTAAGGAAAGAATTAAGGGATAGACTTTAATATACTCCCCTTAAATAAGGAAGTAAATATCCTCCTTAATATAAATTAGCTATAAAAAAAGAACCTATATATTAACTAGAGGACTAGCTAAGTTACCTTTTCTAGTAATACTAATAGTAATAATAAAACAATTATAATAAATAATAAGAGATTTTAAACCCTAATTAAAGAGGATAGTATAGGTAAGTATAAAGTAAAGAATTTACTACCTTTAATAGGAGTATAATATAAATATATAAAAGGTAAGAAATTATAAAATTATTAAATCTTAAGTTTTCTTAAAACCTAATTATATAACCTAGATAAATAATTAAAATACTAAAAAGAACTTAAGAAAAAGGAATAATAAGATAGACTTAAAAACATTCTAAAAGAATATTATATTTATAAGAAATTATTTAAAGAAGAACTTAAAACAAAGGTACTATAGCATAGCCGCTAAGACTACGAAATATAGCTTAAAATAGATAATTTACTATTTTAGAAAATTTATAACTTTAATAAAAAGGAACTTATTACCTTAAGAGAATACTTAGATATAGAATTAATAAAAGGGAATATTAAGATATCTAACTTATTAGTAGGATTTCTAGTAATATTTATTTTAAAGAAAAATAAAAAACTATAACTTATTATAGATTATAAGAGGTTAAATGCCTTTATAATTAAGGATAAGACCTTACTTCTACTTATTATAAAACTTAAAGACTGCCTATAAGGTAAATAAATCTTTACTACTCTAGACCTTAAGGGAGCTTATAACTTAATTTATATTAAAAAAGGAGATAAATAAAAGATAGTATTTAAAACTAAATTTAAACTCTTTAAGTATTTAATAATACTATTTAGACTTATTAATATACCTATAATATTTTAGTAAATAATTAATAATATACTTTAATAGTACTTAAATATCTTTATAATATATTACCTAGATAATATCCTAATCTTCTTAAATAATAAAAAAGAATATAAAGAATATATCTATAAGGTTTTAAAAGCCCTATAAGATGCTAATTTATTAGTTAAATTAGAAAAGAGCTACTTCTATATAAAAAAAGTAAACTTCTTAAGATATACTATTATACCTAGTAAAATTAAAATAAAATAAAAGAAAATCTTCATAGTAATAAATTAGCCTTTATTAATAATAGTTAAAGAAGTTTAAAGCTTCTTAAGATTTACTAACTATTACTAAAGATTTATTAAAGACTTTAGTAAAATTATAAACCTACTTATAGAACTTATAAAGAAAGATAGGAAATTTATATAAAAACAAGATATATAAGTAGTATTTAAAGCACTATAATAAGCCATCCTTAGTAAATCTATATTAATTATATTTAACTTTAATAAGGAAATAAAACTAAAGACTAATTTATTAGATTTTACTTTAAGAGGATAAATTAGATAATAAGATAAAAAAAGAAAGCTTTACCTAATTATATTTTATTCCTATAAATTACATAAGGCAGAATTAAATTACCTTATTTATAATAAAGAATTCCTAGTAATTATTAACTACTTTAAGGAGTTTAAATACTACCTTATAAGAAGTATATATTAAATTAAAGTCTATACTAACTACTAAAATATTTTATACTTTATTATAATATAAGAACTTAACTAATAATAATTATATTATACTAAATACCTATATAAATTTAACTTTATAATTATTTATTATAAGGGTTTAGATAATAAATAAGCTAATGCTATTAGTTAATGCCTAGATTATAATACTAATATAATAAAAGTAAAAAAATAACTCTTAAAAAAGAATAATAAAGGAAAATACTAATTTATATAATAAGCAGAAACCCTAGGACTTATAAATAACTATAAACTTATAAATTAGGAAAAATAAATAAATAAAATCTAAAACAATACTATAAGATATAACCTTTAAGATCCTATTAGAAGTAGAGCTAAAATGCCTACCTATAATAACAAACTATAGGTACCTAAACAGTTTAGGGAAGAACTAGTATAAGATATATATAAATATCCCCTATATAGCCACTAAGGCATTAAGAAAACCCTAAAACGTATCTAAATATATTATAATTAGGAAGGAATTAGAAAAACAGTAAAAAAGGTTATTAAACAATATAACTTATATATAAAAACTAAAGTATAATAATATAAACCTTATAGCCTACTATAACTACTAAAAGTAGTAAAAAGATTATAGAGCTTAATTATAATAGACTATATAATTAAGCTACCTTTATTAGAGGAACCCTTAACTAGAATCTTTTATAATAGTATTTTAGTTATAGTAAATTAACTTATTAAATTTTCTTACTATATACCCTATAGGGAAGATATAGATATAAAGTAACTTTCTTATATCTTTTATAATAAGATAATTAGAAAATATAAATTACCTTATAAAATCTTAATAAATAGAGGAACTATATTTATAAGTAAATTTTAGTAGGTATTAATATTATATATAAGACTAAACTACTAACTCTTAATAGCATTTAGACTATAAATAGATAAATAAACTAAATAAATAAATTAAGTATTAAAATAATACCTATAATACTATATTAACTATAAATAAAACGATTAAGTAAAAAAGTTACTAAGCGCCTAACTTGCCTATAATATAGTATATAATAAAAGCATAGAAATAACACCTTTAGCAGTAAACTTTAGATTTACCCTAGACCTATACCACATAACACAAGAACCAAAAACAGTTAACCTAGCCGCTATAATTAAGAGCAAAAACCTAAAAGCTCTATATAAGGAATTAAAGAAAAAATTAAAATTTATTAAAAAACAAATAAAAAAATACTATAATATAAAAAGGATTAAAAGACTAACCTTCTTAAAGGGAAATATAATCTACCTAGCTATAAAAAACATTATAATAAAACAACTAAGCTATAAGTTGGATTATAAGTATATTAAGCTATATAAGATAAAAAGAAAAATCTTAAAAAATAATTATAAACTAAACCTATTACTAAAAGTTAGGCTTTATTTAATCTTTTATATTTTATTACTTAAATTAATAGTTAATATAATATAAGTTAAAACTAGTAATAAACTAAAAGAAATTAAAGAACTAAAAGTCTATAAAGTAAAAGCAATTAGAAAAATATAGAAAATTAACAGGCAGAAGATATACCTAGTTAAATAGAAAGACTACCTAAAAAGCAAAAATATATAAAAACTAATAAAATACCTTACTAATGCCTAATAACTCCTAAAGAACTTTTACTAAAACTAGAAAAATTAAAGAAAGTATTAAGACTTAATAAGTCCTACTTAGACTATTTAGTAATAGTAAATTAGTCTTAAAAAGACTTATTAATTATAATACCTTTTAAAGCAGCTTACTTATTATACTCTGCCTTTTCTAGTTTATCTATAAAACTAAAACTATATTAAATTATATCTAAGCCCTACTTAATAATACTAATGCCTTAAATAAGTAATTTTAGTAAATTAAGTATTTATAGCATTATAAATATAAGTAAACTTTACTTAAAGACTAATTAGTTTATCCTTAATAGCCTCTTCCTTATGCTCTAAATAATGCTTTTTATTAATAATCTTTTTAACTAATATTATATTAGCAGAATCTATAAAATAATTTTATATAAAAGAAAATATACTTACTGCTATAAAGAGATTATAACTATTATAAGATATTTCTAACTTAATATAAGGGTTATAGTAATTTAACTTTATAAAATTAAGAATATAAGAATCCTCTATTTTTTAATAGATATAGTTAAAATAAGGCATAATAAGATTCCTAAATACTATAATAAAGATATAGAGAGAATTATAATTTTTAATAAAAGTTTTCTTAATCTTAAATATATAATTAGATATCTTAAGGGATTATAAGATTAAGATTATACTTATAGAGAATAACTAATAGAAAAATATATTAATTAGGCCTTAAGAATAAGGCCTAAAAAAGGGGAGAGATTATATTATAACCCTAGCAGTTTTATTATATATACCCTATATTTTCCTCTAATTACTATAATCCCTACTAAAGATAATTAGTACTAAGAGTTTATAATTAATACTAATTTACTTAAATTACTACTAATCCCTTAATAACCTTACTAATTATTTAAGGATACCTCTAGTATATAGATTATATTTATTAGCACTTTATAAAACTTAGCTTACTAGCTATTAATAAGACTTCTTTACCTAAATATGCCTAACCTGCTCTATTTACTATTAAGAGATGTAATACTTTATAACTGCTTAATATAACGCCTTATGACTCTGTAAACATTAAACTTAATATGGACTAGTTTACCTGTTTGAAACCTATTCCGTTATATTTAATAGGTAAATGAGATATTAAGCCGGCGGCATAGGGCAAAAAGAACTTGCCTATAGAAAAGAGGGGTTATAACTTAAGGCAGGTAGGGAACTGATTAATTAGAGGGATATTGATATGCAGGTAGTGGCAGAATTATGGAGAATTAGTAGTTAAGGAAGCTCGGCGCGACTGAGGGAAAGGGGCTGTGGAAGATGCGGCAAGACCGGACATGATGCAAAGACATATTAGGAAGGTATCAAGGCCTCTGGAAAAGAGTATAATACCTGACTTTAATTAATCAGATAGCCTATTGTGTTTTTATTGTAATTTCTATCTTTAAGGTTGAGAATTGTGTCCCGCCTGCTTATTATATATGTTAACATAAGTACGAAACACAACATAATGTCTAATTATGGAACACACAGCCCTTTAGGAAAAGTGAAGCCAGTAGATGTGCGACAAGAAAGAGAAAAAAAGGCATTTAGAAAAGAGCCTGAGTTTTGCATACATAAAATCCTCAAGAGCCCCAAGTACTCTCATACTGGCGATTGAAGAAAATCTTGCCGGCCGGACCATCCCAGTCTATCTCGCAACCATGGCCCAAGTATTGTTTCTTCTGTTTTTCTTTTTTCCTAATCCAGTGTACCAGCGCCGCTATTGTTGCTGTCCTGCCAGGGCAGAGGAAGGGGGCCTCCTCGAGCCCGCTGGAGCATACCACCTGAGTAGCGGCGGCGCTCGTTGCTCTCAAGGCTGGGTCCAGGGCGGTAGTAGCAGAGTGACCAAAACCTTGGCTAATGGTAGAGAGGCTAGTAGGAGGGGTAAGGTACATGACCGAGGCCGTGGAGCCATGGCGAGCCTGGGGAGATATGGCAGAGGATGAAGGATTAAGAGAGTGACTCAAGGTGTATGACATGGAGCTAGAGGGCGGTTGGCTGCAGGGGCGCCGGTTGAAAAGATGGCTACCAGGGGTGACGCCATGCTAGCAGCAGACACGGCGTGGTGGGCCTCATCGCCCATAGAAAGGCCACCAGGCGAGCGATGCGATGCAGGAGGCGAGTGGGTGTTGCGATAACGGGTAAAACCACCAGCGTTATGATGAATGTGAACGCCCGCAGTGGCGTGGTTGACATTCTCATAGATGGTATCCTGCATCTGGCTCAGGATGTTGCTGATGTAGATCAGGTCCTTCTGGGTGCGTTGGGCATAGGCAGATAGTACTATTGGACAGAAGGGTTCTGGCCAGGAGAGGGGCCGCTATGCACGGCGACAGGAGTTGGCTAGGGCATATAATGCCCAGGAGCAGGCATAGGGCAGCTGGAGATAGAGACGGATCCGTGGAGAGGCATGAGAGAGCGGCCCATCTGAGAATAAGAGGAAGGGTCAATCTGTCGGCGCTTGGCATTTCTGAAGAAGTCATCGACCACGTCGTAGGTGCGCTTACGGCCACAACCACCGGCAACTACTGCGTTGTAATCTAGATGCTCAGTATGGGTGTCGTTCACTAGATGCCCGTCGAAGTAGAGACCATAGTTGGTAGAGGGCTGGGGAGCATAGTAGCTGCTAACATGACATGCCTGGTGGGCGAAAGCGGCGTCGTTATTTCGCACCTGGTCATTATGGTTATAATAGCTGAAAGTACCTAGACGCAAATTAACCTCGAAGAGTATAACGTAAGAAGGTTACAATGGCTCCCTACAGAACAACGGAGCTAAAACATACCCTCGGGAGGCTGAGGCCTGTGATTGAGACCGCCCTGATTTTGAGCTGGTCGTACAAGAACCGAGTCGTCGGCATGAGTCTGGGATCGATAATCAGTCGCACTTCTGGATTACAAGACCAAAATGAGATTTCTTACCTTAGCGTGCTTCTTTAGATCCTAGGGATGCTTGAAGGACTTGCCACAGAACTCACATTTGTGAGGCTTGAGAGGCACATAAACACGAATATGAGGAGTGAGGTGGTCTCGCTTGACCGTAGTAGTATAACATGAGTTCCAATGGCAAGTGAGGCTGAGGTTGTTGGTGCTCTTGCGGCCAACATGACGCTCACAGATATGCTCATGGGTTGTATTAGCGACGTATTCTATGTGATAGAGATTCTGGTGAGGTGACCTTTTGGTTGCAGGCATTCCATCGGCAGGTCAGGTTGTCATCGTTGCTAACACTGCCCCGAGACGATGCTATAGAAGATTGCGCTTCCTTTACATTTGACCAAAAAAGTCTGAGCAGAAAGTCTCGGCAGGGCTTGGCAATAATTTCAGGGTACTGTGCACTAAAAGATACTTGCTTCAGGAGCACTTAGTTGCGGTGTCTGAGAGCACCGTCCATATAACGCAAAATGATGAGGAGAGCGGCTGTCGTCTTCGCTGTTGAGACCGTGTGACTAAGGTGGTCCGATCTGCTGGTGACTGGGATGTGGATACTATGTAAGGAGCTGTGCTCCTCTCGGATATGTAACTTAGAACTATCAACAACACAATCAACCCATTTTGTTTTATCATTCGCCCACTCGGCAATGACGTCACTACTGGCGAATTTTATCATCAGAATGCATCCACTCCATGCCGGTGCTGCTGGAAATTTTATAGCGAGTGCTGTCGCGGCTGTGCCCCTAGGATGTCGCTGAGACAACGATATCACACTGCCTTCAAGATGCGTTTTGGCAGGTGCTGTTTGTTGCTCGTTCCCTCACGCTATCCTTACACCCATCAATATATAAAGCCAGTTCTTCTCTCCATCATCTAACTTGATGTCGCTCATTCGCCGCCTCCGACCCTCCCGCCTCCCGAGCGACCATCAGCGAGTGATTGACCGACTCTAGCGTCAGGATCTCCCGCTTTTCAGCAACCATGTCCGATTCCCCTTCCAGCAACACAGCCGTCTCTGGTGAGCACTCCTCCCGTCGCCGGGACTGCTCTTCATATTCCTCAGTCTGGCATGCAACCGCCTGCCGATTCTCCCTCCCAATACTGCATATTATAAACTGACCATTCTAGAGTCCATAATCACTAGTAATACCCACGCATTAGCCTGTTTTTTCACTTTTTAAGATAGATAAGACTTGCCTATATATATGCAGCACCTGCCAGCGCCCCTTCGCCTAATTAGAACATCTCTATTAACACAAGTACTACTATATAAAAGAGAAGCCCTTCGAGTATCTTAAATATATATAATACTTTGCCTGCCGCGATCTGCTGCTGTATTACTGCCAGAAGCTGCACCATACGTCGACCACGTTATTATATGCCGGCAATCGTCGCGACTCTGCCAGCGGAGTTAGCGGCATCGCCTCCAGCCGGAGCCGAGCTTGCAGTACTAGGTTGAGTACTTCGGCCTATAACTTGACTTTATCAATCTCGTTCTTTATAAGCCTATGTGGTTTTCTGCAAAGATGGGCCTAGATTCTTTAATATATAACTATATATTTATATAACCTATAGTATAGAAGGCGTAGGTTATTTATATAATTAAAATATTCTATTATACTAACTTAATAATTAATAGGAGTATTAACAGTAATATACGTAAGAATAAATTAAATATTATCTTTTTTCCAACCTTATTAAACCCCCTTTACCTACTTCTTAGGTAAACTTACTTTTCTTTTATTAATAATAGCTAATATAAGTATAACTACTATATCTCTATATAGCAGTTAGGGTAAGCTCCTAATTAGGTGCTATATATAGGCTACCCTTACTAACTAAAAAATATTAAATCTAGTATTAAGAATAATTAATTATATTTTAAATATTTATTTAATAAAAAAAGCATTTTATTATTATTTTATAATAAGAACTTATAAAGTTATAAGTTTTTATATAAATTATATTATTTATTATAAGTAAACTAGAGTTTATTAGTTATTTTAAATTTAATTTATTAGCTGCCTTATATTATAGTAATATTTATTTATTTCTTACTAAAATTCATTTATTAGTTACTAAATAATATAGGGGATGCTATTAAGTATTATTATCTTTATTTCCCCTTTACTATAGGTTACCTCCCTTTTTACTTATAACTTCTATTACTACCTTTATTATAATTAGTATTACTTATACTATTTAACCTTATTAATATCTCTTTTAGACTTTCTTATATTTCTTTAAATAACTATAATACTATCTTATATACTTTACCTCTTATATTATATCTTTTTTCCTCTAAGTAATTTACTTCTTAACCCTTACCTATCCCCTTAACTCTTACCTTCCCTTATAACCCTTACCCTTTATCTTTTCTATAACCCTAACCTTTCCTTTTTCTTTCTTACCTTTCTTTTAATTTTACTTATTTATTTTTATTTTTACTTTTCTTTTTAATTTTATATATTTTCTTTTTAAGTATTTTTTTCTTTTTTTTTCTTTTTAATTATTAACTATGTATTATTTATCTATTCTTTTTATCTCACTCTTTCTTAATATATTATATTATTATATTACTTTTCCTATTTCTTAGCTATTTTCTTAACTTCTCTTTCTTATATATTCTTTTCCCCTTTTATTTATAGCCCTTTTTATTTATATTTCTACCCCTATATCTTCTCTTTATATTTTCTCTATACTCTTACTTATATTCCTTATTCTATTTTAGCTATCTTACTTTATATTATTATAATTCTTTATACTCTTACCTTAAACTAGCCCTTTTATTTCTATTTCTATCTTTTCTCTGTTATTTTTTGCTATTTATCTTATATTCTTTAAACAATTACTATTATTTTATTATATAATATATAAACCTCTTATTACTCTTTTACCCTTTACTTATACTCTTTATATCTCTTTCTTACTTTTTCTTTTATTTTAACCTTATTTCTTCTAGTTCTTATTATTTATAATACTATTTTCTTTTCTTATTAATACTAATATATAATATAACTTATAATTATTTATTATTTCTATTTATAGTCTTTGTTTTTATATTATAATCTTATAAAGATTCTTAATTCTCTTATATCTTTTATCTTCTAATTCTTTTTTATTATATAATATTATTATATTAATATTTCTTCTGTTTAAATATATATATATATATAGTTTTTATATTATATTAGCTTACCGTTTTATTACTTCTTTTATATTATATTATTTAATTATTTCTTATACTTATCTTTTTTTCTTATATATTAATCTTATCCCTTATGGCTTATTTTATTTCTTTTACTTTAAAATTAACTTATATCTTGTATTACTTACTTTATATTATTTGACTTTTAATTTTCTATAACTTATAAGTTATCTTATTTTAAATTAATTTATATTTACCTTATTTCTCTTTTATGTACCTTTCTAAATACTTTTCTTTTAACCCTACCCTATAGTAGCTAAAGTACCTTATATCTATTATCTTTTTATTATATTTCTAAAAGACTTTATTATTTTATATTTATATTAACTCTTTTTCTTTATAACTAATTTTACTTTTAATTTATATAATATTCTTAATTAATATTTTAACTTTATTACTTTACTTAATATTCCCCTTCCTTTCTTATAATTATCTAAATTACCTTATCTTAAATAGCTAATCTATTTATTATCTATCTTTTATATAGCTACCTTATTTATTTACCTTAATTACTATACTCTAGCTCCTTTATATAATCTACTTTAAACCTTTTCTTTATTACCTCTTATATTATATTACTAACTCTTATTAATATTATTACTAGTAATATTATATTATAATAACTATATTACCCCCCCTTTATTCTCTCTACCTTATATTTATTATATAGCAAATTGCATTCTTAATAATTTAAGTAATTTGTAAAATATATACTTACTTATTACTAATTAAAATCCTTTTGTTATAATATCTTAAAGCTACCTTTATAATAATCTAGCTTCTTTTTATTTTTTATCCTTACTTTATTTATATACTATATAATATAGTAAATTAAATAGCCTATATTATATACCTAATTTAGCTATTTATATAGTTTCTTTATCTATTTACTTATATATTATGTATTTTCCTTAAGCTAATTAACTAGTACCTAAAACGCTTCCTCCTTCTCCTCCTCTTCTTCTTCTCTTCCTCCTCTTCCTATCCTGCTCTTATCCCTTAAGCACCTATTATACTCGGCTTGCAGATAATTGCAGCAAATCTCATCTCTATTAAAGAAGCAGCTAAGTACTAGATATCAGTACCTTATAGTTATTATAAGCAACTTAGCACCCTCTTGGTTTATCTAATTAATATTGCTGCCAAACTTACTGCACTATCCCGGCTTCTTATTTATAAGAATTACTAAGTCTATTACCTCCCCTTCCTGCTAGCTGCACCTGCCTATCTGGTATATAAAGTTAACTAATTTAAATAGCAGGCTAGCATAAATAATAGTAATAATTCTATAAATATTTACGTATATCTATAGTCTTATTATTACTATTATTTAATGCTGCCCCTCCTGGCTATTAATTTAGTCTTATAATATATAAGCCTATTACTCTTATATAAGCTTGTTATAATATAATCTATAACTAATCTATATTGCTATTACCTTATATTAAGTAATTAAGTAATAATATATTATACCTTATTAAGATGCCTATATCTAGCCCTCTATCTTCTTAATTACTACTATTACCCTATCCTTTATCGCTATCTTCTTACCTAGGTATATACTATTAATACTATATTAGATATTAACTTACCTTATTAATACCTAGATAATTATTATATCTTATACTAGTGTTTACTCTTAAAACTAGCCCTTTATTAACACTAGTAATATTACTATTAGTATTACTAGCAGGCACCTAAATTAATATATCTTAATTAGTAATTTAAGCCACTTTTAATAGCTAATATTAATACTAAGAATATAATACTTATTAAAGAAGACTCTCTTTAATAAGCCCTAGGCCTAGATGTTCTCTATATATATAATAAATTTATTACTAATAGCTATATTAATGCTAATTACTACTAGATATATGTCTTATTGCCTCTCCTCCCTGTTTAAGTTAGCATTACTCTTCTATTCTATGCAGTTAATACTAAGCCCTTAAGCCCTTATAACTAAGTCTTATATAAGCAAGATAAATAGCATACTATAATACTAACTAGGCCTCCTAGGCTATTTTTATCTTCTATAAATACTAAAAAAAAAAGATACTCTTACCTCTGCTTATAAGGAGTATAGTAATTAGTAACTTACTTTATATCTTATTTTTTTTAAGTTTAATAATTTAATATATACTATTATACTACTACTATACCTTCTACTTTACTCTTTCCTTAAGTATTTACTTTAGTTTAGTATTAATTCTTATATATTTATAAATAATACTCCTATTCCTACCTTAGGCATTATTAACTCCTTATTAATTATTTCTACCTAGTACTTTACCTATTTACTATATATATTAATACGCTTTAACCTGGTTTTAAATTATTTCCCTTATATTACTCTTTCCTTATATTAAATAAAGAAAAGCTTAATAAATAATAAGAGTATATAAAAACCTAAGTAAAAAGTAATAAGAGAATTAAAATAAAAATAGAGAGATAAAAGATATACCTTACTTTTAATATTATTATACCTTTTAAAATATTATCTTTTTCTTACTTAATTAGTAATATTATATCTATTACTTATTTTATTAATAATATACTTTTATATCTTATTAAACTTTTTATTAATATAATTAAGAAAGTTATAATATAAATAGCTAATCTCTTAATAGTTTAATTTTATCTTAGGCTATAATTAATTTAGAAATTATAAGTTAATAATATAATAACCTTATATAATATAGCTATTATATATTACTTAACAATCTTATATATACTTAACCTTTAATTACTAATATAGTTTATTAATTAATAAATTAATAACCTTATTATTATTATTAACTATAGCTACTTTAAGTTTTATTTATTAAATAATTAAACCCTTAACTAAATAGCCTATTTTAATAGCTATATATTAATAGCTTACTATAATTAGCTAAGCCTTAATCTTAATACTTAAGATAAGCATAAGCTACTTATTAAGTATTAGCATATCCTAAAACCCCTTCTTTACTAACTTCTAAAGCTATAGGTTAAGTATGCTAAATAAATTATAAATACTAGAAAGCTAATATAGTACCTTTTCAAATAGTAGTAGCTATATAATATATATTACTATTATTAGACTTAGGTATTTAGGTAAGGAGTAAGCTACCTTATAACTACTAGTCTTGCTATTTAGCCTCTTATTTTTATTTTAATTTATAATAATTACTACTTACTTATTAAAAATAAAGATATTCTTTAATAATTACTTAATATTATAATATTTTAGTATTATTACTTCTAGACCCTGCCTAGGCTGCTATTTCTAAATATAAGTTATTATATATATATTTACCTAAAATAACTTTAGCTAGCTAAGATACTTTATAACTACCTGCTAATAATATATATATTATACCTTACTATTACCTAAGTTTACTATCTTCTAAAATATCTTACCTATTAAGCCTATTAACTTTTTAATACTAGCCTTAAGTTATATATTCTTTTAGCTTCTTATAAATAACTGCCTTAATGCCTTATATATTAAGTTAATAGTAATATCTTATAGCTATATTATCTACTACAGCTCGCACTACTACCTACTTATTAGCTTATCAAACTAGCCCTCTGCCTCCTACAATACCCCCTAGGCCATCCCCTAAAAGCTAACTATAATAATGCAATTAATTAGATAGTTAAGCATCTTATTACTATACCTATACCTGCCCTACCTCCTAAGCGCAGTATCCTTAGCTATATATTATCTACTAGATAATTATATTAAATAGTAAGTATAAGCTACTTATAAGCTATATATAATATATCTTTTAAAAGTGCTTAATAGCTATAAACTTGCTTTATATATTAAGTCCTTTATATTATATAGGTTATCTTTAAAGAAATACTTTATTATTAAAAGCTAATTATAATATAAGAAGCTTGCTATAAAGAAAATATATAAATATACTAAGATCTAGTTATTATCTTACTTAATACCTAGTATAGCTATAAAGTAAAGTATTAAATTATTATATTACTTATAGCCTAGCTTTTACTTAATATAATTAATATAAAAGTAATACCTAGCCTAATTAAGTATATTTATATTAAGGTTAGCTTCTTTTTCCCTTGCCTTTATTTCCCCTCCTTTTCTTTTAACCTTATTAGCTATAATATTAAGTTATTAAATAATATTACCAAGATAACCTTATTACTTATTTATAAACTAAATACTATACTCTACCTAGGCCTTATTATAGCCTAATAGCTAGATATAGGTATAATAATATAAATACTACTCTTAGTATATACTACACTGCTTTATTAATACTAACTCCTACTTATAACTAAATAACTTTATCTCTAGCTTTATTAAGTTAATACTTTTAAGCTACTTTAGTATCTTATTTAGTATTTTATTTAGCTACTATAACCCTTATACTAGTATCTGGCAGAAGCTTTTAGCTAGTATATATAGCCTTATATTTACTTTATAGTCCTCTTACCTTTATATTCTAATCTTGCTTATCTTAGGATTAGGCAATAAGCTGGCCTAGTAAAGCTTTGGATTATCTTTCCCTTATAAGTATACTACTTACTTTATAAACTATACCTATCTAGACTTAGTATTAATACCTCCAGGTTTCTTAACCTTCCTCCTGCGCTCTATATTAGCCTCTCTAAGCTCCTTCTTGCAGCTGCTAACAAACTTCAGAAGTCTGGCATTAATACTGCCACCGCTACTGCATTTTATTCTACCTAACTCCTTAACAGTAGTATAGCACTCTCTCAAGCTGCAGCTGCTACAGTGGCAGGCCTAATCTAGTTCAATAATCTAGTATCTCGTATATAGAGCTCTGCATAGCAATTAAAGCATAACCAGGACCTAGTTGCGCTGCAGCCTGCTAATCTAACTATTGCCATCTGCTAGGCTCTTATATTTAGCGCAGGTTTAGTATATCCTTATATTTATTATAGTATATATCAGATACTAATTGCTTTTATAGCTAAAGCTTAAAAGTTTCTTAAGTTCTAGGATTAGTAGGCTCTTATTAGGTAGCAGCTCTATATCCTTATTATTTAAGTCTTATAGTATTTAGAAATATAACCCTAATAAAGAAAATAAAGTAATAAATATAATTACCTCCTTAAGCTCCTTTTCTATAACTTTATAATAGTTATAATAGTAATTCTCTACTTTATTTATATTAGGCTTAATTACAGCTAGGTAAAGTAGATATAGTAAAGTATTAAGCTATTTATAAAGCTAGATTAGTATCTGGCCTAATAGCTATAGCTGCTTATTTTTTACTAACTTTATTATATATAAGAAAGGGTAGAAAAGAGTATTATATAAAAGATAATATAAAATAATTAATATAATATATTAAATTAATATTAATTATTTAATAAATAAATTATTATCTAGCAGTAATAAATAGAAATATACTATAAAGTTGTTAAATCTATTATAAGCTATTTACCTATTAATTTCTATATATTATTTATTTAATTTATATATAGTATTAGAGGTTTTAAGGGTTATATTCTTTTCTTCTTTTTTTGCTTTTCTTATTGCCTAGAGTAATATTACTAATAGGGCTTTGCTTTATACTTATAACCCTTACCTTTCCTTAGGGTTATCCTAGGGTATCTAGAGCTATCTTTTAAGGCTAATTAGCGCCTCTGTCATAGCAGAACGTCGTCCCGAAGGGATAGTCCGTGCTACTTATCAACTGGCCCAATCAGATCGCCTGCTCGCTAACCCCAAGTCATACGTTCAGCCAGAACAACACCCGGACTAGTGACCAAGCGAGGTGGTTGCCAGCTATTCCGTCACTCTCGGGCCCAGAGACGACCCGGGATATGCTCGTCCGTCTATTTGCGGAGGATCAAGCTCTGAGATCGGGGGTATATCAGGTGGCGGAAACCGGAACTCAAAGGCCAATTATGATTGATCTTTGGTAATTCCCGGAATCTTGTCGACGGCATCCTTTCTGTGGCGTCGTGTAACTGGTGTTATATCTTTATGCTTGCTGTGTAAATGAGTAGGCACCTTATTGTGATTTACAACTGTAGCGACATGTTTGACATACTAAGACTTGATAAGTCTTGAGATACACAAAAGGTCATAATTCCGTCATGGCTAGTAAGAAATGTTCGATCGTATGACATTAAAGGATATGGACATAGACCGGAAATATTAACACATGCGTAAGAAATGGACAGGGGTACGCGACCATTTGGGGTTCACGCCAATTAAGAATAGAAGAGTAGGGTCATATATTTGATATGTTCCGAGCACTTCCGGTGGCTGCATAATTAGCGCAAACCTTCTCTATATGTGGCAAATCCTGTATACAACTCTTCTATATTTAAGGTTCCTTATACCTATTTTAAGGAATTAATATCAGACATCAGCCCTAGTACACCGCCTACTATATTCCGTTTTTGTCTTATGGCTTATATGTAGTCTTTTTAAGGTTTTTGTTTTTCTATAATTATTAGTTTCTATTTCAGCCTTTCTTGGCTCTCTCTATTGTAGTATCTAAGCTGCATATATAGTTCTTGTCCTTGTTTCTCAAGATATATAAGGCCTTCAAATCATCTCAATAAAGAAAGCTTCTCTACAAGACACCATCAGAACAAACACATCTAAACAATCACTCTTGTGAATAATCAATAACAACTTAACTTATTCTCTTATCTGTACTTCAAACATACGACATTCGCTTATCAGACACGAAAGCAATAAGTCCCTGTAATATCTAATAAACGTGATCATTCTTTATTACTTCCACTAGTGTATTACTTTCGTACACTGGGCGCAATGAAGAGTGTCATTGTTAGTATTACGGTGATACTCGGCACAGTCCCCCTTCTAGCCGCGCACCCACTCCTCCTCCAATATAGTTATCCCCCCGCAAACGGCACGACCCAGTACCAACATTCCCACAATAAGCGGGAAGCTGATGCGTCAGCTCAGTGTGGCTTTTGCGCTCTTCACGATCTTTATGGCCACTATTATCTTGATCTAAGTGCCTGCACTACAAGCGACTGCCAAGGGTTGGCTAATGAGGCGCAGGAGAAGACTGGGGCCGACAGCTGCGTTGAAAGTAGTAGTTTCGCTGGGTGCTTTATTAAGTGCTACTACTCTGGTAAACCAGATCAAAACAGTATCGACCAACTCGATAGAACTTATTGTTAGATGTCCAGAATCTAGGTCATTATTTCATTAGCGCCTTTTTTATTATATGGGAGTTCAAATGGATTCGCAGCTGAATCCGCCGCGCAGCTAGTAGAGTAAAACATATATCCAAGATAATATATACTAGGCCATACTTATTGCTTTACTTTTGCTTACTTAGACTCACCATGAATTTAAGTCAAAAGATGATACCCTGCGCTTATGTATGAATAATCAATTGTGCAAGTAGGGATCGGGTTGGGAGGAGTGTGAATATCTGTTAAATTCGAGTATTGGCCAGAAAATACAATTAGAATCCGCTAAAATTTAACTACGACAGATAATCATATAAAATATAGACCAAATAGTAATACTAAGTACAGTGATTCTAGTAATGATTACTAATCCCGTTTTAATTGCGATTTGCGCTCTATATCCTCCTTTTTCTAGGCTAGGGTTATAGTAATAGCCAAGTAGTCCATCTTTTGCTCTTAATTAACTCTTTTATTCTAACCAATCACCTTCGGCCCTTTTACTGAAATCCTCTTTCACTTTACTCTCCCCCTTATACTTATCGACGCCATATCACTTCCCCTGCAAATTACGCTGTTGCCATTACCTCCCTAACCTGGCAGAGGTCTCCTCTTTTACTGAAGATAGGATAGATAAAAGGGATATAGCGTTTATTAATTATCGTATTGGCTCTATGAGACCGGCAAAAATACCATACGTGTCTAAAGGCAAGGACATTAGTCGCTGGTGCAAGTCACGGATAAGGGTATAGTGTTATTTACGCCTCAGTGTTTGACCATTGATTTCCGAAACCTAAATAAAATTAAATACGAGCATTATAGCATTAGTTTCATATCAATCACTGCTTAATCAGATTTAAAACGTTCAATGGTCTCTACGCATGACGCTTCAACGATTTCTTACCTCTCTCTTCATTAGCGTATTCTGGCTTTTAGTGAGAAACTTTAACAGACACTAATAGAGACCGTCATCAGATTATTATAAGATTGATATAAGAATGCGATATTTAGGGAGAAGAATAAAAGGATATATAGGGTTAGCGCTAAGCTCTGTCAGAATCAGTTCTAGAAGGAGCCGGATGGTTCACATTTGCGGCGACGAACGTTGATGAGCCTGAGCCAAAGGTGACGCATTGCCTTGAAGTCTTGCCGCGCTTTAACGTGTAACCAAGCACCAATCAGAAATTCAAGACAACTCCCTATCAAGGTCAAAACTCCCCTTGACTAGCGACTTTTTGAAATTCAAGTCTACCCCCTGCAATGAGGGGTACAATAAATCAATGCTACTACAATTATTTGGGTATATAGGACTATGCGTTGCTCTTGAAAGATGTGAAGAAGAGGTAGCTTCACTGAAGAATGAAAGTTTGAGACTGCGCAAGCAACACAGCACAGACATGCGCGGAGGAGCTGCCTTCTGCCTCCAGTCCGGAAGTCCATTCGAACCTAGTATTAGCGATTCACTTCTCCGTTTATTCCCGTCTATCGCCCCCAAATCCTTTAGACTGCATCATCTCGAGAGTCGGAAAATACACAGTTTTACTTTAATCCGATGATGGCAATGGCGACGCTGATGGAGACGACGATTCGGCCCCATTGTCAATGTCCCCTACAATTATCGAAGATATTGCCAACCGCAAGCTTGAAAGGGAGTGAGATCGATTGGCCATCATCACCAACTGTTTTCCGTTTGTCAATCGTTTGGATAGCACGACGTTGCAAGAAGGCAAATACAATCTCAGTTTGTCTTTGCTTGCACTGTTTGGTAAATGGGGAAATATACTGAATTGCAAAGCTATCAAATAAATAAAACCACTATATAAATTCATCTATAAACGCTGGTGACTCTATTTGTATTCTATACCAGGACTGTCTATTCTTTCCTCGTGGAGCCTATATGTCGCCTAAGCCTCCTTTTTAAAACGCACCTGCTACCCTTATTCGTAACTTAGGGTAGTTTATCAAGGACTGACAGCATATAAAGGAAATATAGCTAAATATCCAGATAACAAATAAAATTAAAAGCAATATATCATGCCAATCTAAGCCCCTTCTTTAAGCCAATCCAAAGGCCAATACAGCCCCATAGAATAACAAGCCTATTAACAGAACTGTCTGCCGTTTTGATCCTGCACCATGAAGCCAGATACGCCAAACTTATCAGGGATGGTTCCAGCCGCGTCCAGGAAAGTCAACGGCGCGGGGGCTCCAGCCTGCGGGTTATTCGCAGCCTGCAACAGATTAAAGCCCTTGCTATTCGCCAAGTCATACTTAAGCATAACATCAGTCGGCAGGTTCGGACTGCTATACAGAGTGCACGACCGCTTGCCACCATCTTCTGGCATGAAGGTATGCTTCCACACCCAGTTCGTGCACTTATTAGGTTCCTCTAAACACTTGGCAGCGCAGTCGCAAGCGGTCTTAAAGCCGTCCTTAAAGAAGAAGTGTTGCTCTGTGACGACGCCTGTCATGTCGATACCCTGGTAGTACCGGACGCAGCCGCCGTCACGATTGGGAGCCTGAAGGTTGGGGAAGCGGTCCTTAGTGATCTTGCCCTTGCAGATCGCCCAGTCCGAGTAGCGGTCAAAGTCTGGGAAGATGTTGCTGTCTGAGTTGTCGTAAGGAGTGCAGTTGAAGGGAACAGCCAAGGCAGCGGAGGCAAGGAGGGCAGAGAGGGCAGCGGTGGTGAAATGCATTTTATCGAGAGGCTTAAGCTGATAAGTGAAGATAGATGTGGTTAAGTTGATTTGTTTTGTTAAGTAAGTGATTGATAGTAGTGATACTGGTGAGAATTGAGACTTTTGCTAGGACCTTGATGATCGTTATATATACTTCTGAATTTACGAATAAATGTTACTGGAGTATTTTTATCTTAAGAACGTCACTTACACCTCTAGCAACAATATGACAACTAGACCCAGAGGCTCCACGATCCGACTATATGAAACCTGTGCGGCTGTGTCCTGGCCTATCAGAGAGAGAGGATGACATTGACAAGATGCCTCAGACATACTAGTTAGCCCAGATTCTTGATAGAGGAGACATATATTTCAATTAAGCTATGCTCTTCTTGGAATAGCCTGGTGAGGCTTAACCCTTCTGCGGTTTTACCTTGCTATTAACAGCCCGGTGGCTTGGCAGTACATCCCTTCAATACTCGATAGGGCTGTATAGCATCGATGTGGCTCAGTATTGAAAACCCTAAAAATAGGGACCGAGGTTCTAGATCTCATGCCACGGCGCCGTCCTACAGCGGGATCCAGACACGTCCACGTCAGCCCCCGAATGATTGCATCACTATGATAAGCCTATGTCGAGCTGCAACACAACACTAGGCATCATGGCGACCCATTGTTCTCTCTTAGCATTGGCACCCAAATCCTGCTTAAACAGGCGGTTCAGCAGCCCTACGAGATGTCAGACCACAGTCGCCTCTACCTCCTCGTCGCCGCACTATCGGCTAATATACGGCGGCCGATCGTTGTCCTCCCGACTTTCCACCCGCTGCCTGTTCTCGTTCGGCTAGTCTTTCGAATGTCTCACACATCACTTGCAGCACGGGTTCGTCGACCTGAATAGGGGCTTTTACAGGGTGCAAGTCTTTCTTTGCCTTGAATTACCGTAACTGCTTAGCCTAAGGCATACTTTCCGCTAGTGCGTTTAACTCTTTCCTTTTGTTAGTAACTTTGATACCCTCCTCTTCTGCCGTGCTGAATCTCTCAACTTGTTCTTGGTGAATCCTTTACGGTGGTATAATGAATCGAATCGACTTAACCGTCGGCGGCTGGATCTGAAACACATTCAATTTGTGCTAACCTCAATTGGAAAGAAAGCTAGGACAACTCACGGATGTGATTGTCTTAGCAGAGCATATTAGGTGGTCTTATACGGGCTGTGTGACGCGGTATGTGCAATTAAACTGATATTTCATGAATTAGACTTACTCTTACGAACCGAGGTAAGGATTCTTATTTAGCCATTACCTGTAATTAGCAGGCTACGTACTTATACCGGCCCGAATTTGATGGGCTGAATCATCTGTGTGTCTCCTCTTCATATACTATCCTTTCGATTCTCTTACAGAGCAGCATTTTTCATTTCCACTTACTGGGGCAATGAAGTAACCGGGTGACTGCTATCACATGCCTTGGATAAACACCCGGTTGTCTCTAACTAGCCACAGCCACTGCTATTGCTTAGTCCTTCATAGCATGTAGATTGTTCCCGTCAGCCTTGATAGGCGAGAAACCCAATGAAGATGCATTGTCCGGATCGTTCAGTCGGGCTAATGGTTTCCGAGGAAGAGAGTTGATGTAATCTATCCTAGACCAAATCCAATGCTGAGAACCATGCTCTTCGTTGAGCTGTATTTTCGGAAGTGACATCCAATACAGCATATCTTGCTGTTAGGGAATACCAAATAACCAAATCACAAGTCTTTATGTATTGCACTAACGCCCCTAGATATTTTTAGACCGGGGTCAGATGCGTAGTGCGGTGGCGCGTTGGAAAAGTAAATGACCTGCATAGGACACTGCATACTTGTAATACATGTGTATGCATCGAAACCTATCTGCTTGTTAAAAGCCACTAGTTTAAGTCTTTATCTATACTAGATATTTTAAGGCTAATTCTGACTGTGATTGCGGTTATATTAGATGCCACCGCAGCTGCGCTTATGGCTGTGGCTGTGGTGGTTGTTGCGCGATGAGGGCTTAGCTCCGAATCTACCACCGGTGTATGTGGCACCGACCTACCATATCTTGACACTAACTCAAGTGAGCTTCCCAACAGGAGCTGCAGCAGTGATTGTGCCCCCAATCGAATTTCGAGGCGCAGTTGATATGCGCTAGAAGAACCAACCCGTAGAACAGAGCACGTCATCCCCTGTAAGGCTGATAGAGCCTATCTGTCGGACAAATCTTGCGAGAACAGGGCTGGGTGTCCTTAAGCTAAGATTGATCTTAGTCACAGAATCGGCCACTGTAGGGTGGCGTATAACTCAATTCTTGGTCTCGATCGGACCCAATCTGACATCAGCTGCAATAACGCCCTGGGGTCTAGAACCTGAGCAAAAATAATTTTAGTATTCATGTCGGGTGAGGTGGAACTGATTCAGTCAATCGGCATCTTGACAGTGCCACTAGCATCGTAAACTTGACACGATGAAGCTATCAGGTTTGGTTGAAACTAATCTTTAAGTTAGCGATTCTGATAGTCTTGGTCAATTTGCCTGATAAACGGGAGTATTAAAGCAGCTTACTATCTCGAAGTGTTGCCCTCTCGTTATTCCCTAAGTATAAACATCAAAAGTCGATTACACAGCCAAGTCGGATTTTCATCGTCATCAGAACTCTCATTCGCTATGTTATCACTTCTCTCTTTTCTGTTTCTGGGTATACCGCTCGTGGCAGCTTCATCTTCCCCTGAGCCCTGTGCTCTTATCACAAAACAAATTCGCGAACATCAAAAGTACAACAACTCCGCATCCGTCTTGCAATTTCCTGGCCAACTCGCGGAGGATTGTCTCCAGTCCATGCCTTTCTACCCTGAACTTGCCGATCCCTTTCTCGACGAACTTGGTAAATACGTCCAGTGGCAGTCCACCCTCGAGACTCTCAAAAACCCTCCTGATACCTACATGTCCTCGCCTACTGACATACTGGGCGGCCTTGAGATGATCCGTAACACCAAATACTCAAGCCAGTGGGAGTTTGATCAGGCAATCAAGGCCCTTTTTAACAGCGCCAATGATGGCCACTTCTACGTGGAACTATGCTCCTTTACTCCCTTCAGTTTTATGCGCAACACGGCTTTGGTGTCTGTCTCGACGGATGGCATTAAGACACCTGAACTATACACGCTTACAGACGCCAAGTTTCTTAAGAGAGCGGAAGCCAAAATCTCTCCCGTTGTGTCAATCGATGGCCGAGATGCTAGCTCGTACCTGAAGGAAATCGAAGATCAAGCGCTGAGCCAAGATCCTGATGCGCGATACAATACGCTTTTCTTTTCCTTCTCTGGCAATCCCGGTGGTGTTCTTGATGGACGTAATGTGTATCCTGGCTCTAATATCACTACGCTCGAGTTCCGCAATGGGACTACCCTTGAGGTGAAGAACATGGCCGAACTTAACGACCCTGGCTTTGAGGCTAGGAACGGCAAGGACGTCTTTGATATGTACTGTCGACCAACAACATCAAATTCATCAGACAACTCGAGTACTTCGGAACCGGTTGTTAAGCCTCCTCTGAAGTCAGGCCCTGTCGGTTACCCCGAACCACTGATCCGCGACCCCTACAACCAAATGAATGGTTATTATCTAGACGATGACACTGTAGTCATGATGATCCCTTCTTTTGATGGAGATGGACTGCCCTCGAATCAATCACTTACATTTGGCCATTACGCAACTGAGATTGTATCAAAGGCCCTGGCAGATGGTCGTACCAAGCTAATCATCGACGTCTCGGGCAACCCGGGTGGGAATGTTGACAGAGCCTTTAATCTATTCAAGCTGTTTTTCCCTTCCGAATTTCCCTATTCGGCCAACAGATTCCGACGCCACGAGGTCTCTGAGGGCCTCGTTAAGGTCTTTTCAGCCGTCAACAGATCGACGGCGTTGGAGAATAACCCTATTAATGTCGCCAATATGGCATATTCCGTGGAGGTGACCCCAGACCAGGAGGCCGGCTTCGAGTCATATGAAGAATTTCTTGGCGATGCCACGCAGTTGGGGACCCCGGTCAGCTCACTCTTCGCCAGCTTCAATTTCACCGAGGCATCTGGCAACAGCGACACTCCTATTCGTGGGTATGCTGGCCGACCCCTCAACAGGACGCAGCCATTCAAGGCGGAGAACATTCTCATCATTGGCGACGGATTGTGCGCTTCGACCTGCTCCATTTTTGTCAACTTGATGACAAATATCGGCGGCGTCCAGGCTTTGCCCTTTGGAGGCCATCCTAATGGACGGCCTATGCAGATCATGGGAGGTGTTCGTGGTTCGCAGACCTTGACATTCGACAATATTGCAACGGTGGCGAGCGCCGCTAAAGTGGTATATCGGGAGACGCCTGAGAAGCTAGAGTTTATGACAAAGGAAGAAAATGAGCGACTCATGAAGGTGGCTCCTCGGCCGTTAGAGGAGTTTCCGATTAAACTCGGATCAGGACAAGTCAACTTTCTGAATGCCTACCAGGAGGGAGACGATGATCTCCCTCTTCAGTTCCAGTACCAGGCCGGTGACTGTCGTCTTTACTATACCGCTGAGAACATCTATCATCCAGAAACCATATGGAAGTCGGCCAAAGAGGCCATCTGGGGTAATGGGTCTTGTGTCAAGGGCTCGACCGGCGGCACAGGTTCCCTTGAGGGCAGGAAGAAGGGCAAGAAGAACGAGTCGGAGGGTGGTTAGGAGGGCATCGAAGAGCAGAAGAAGGCCCCCTAGAGCGGAGCAGTGGATGTGACTATCGGATGGAGTCTCTTTATGGTGGTGATTATTGGCGTGATGCTATTGCTCTGATGGATAAAACTACCACCGTTCGACGCCGAGTTGCGGGGTCTATGTCATGATGTTTCGTGGTAAGGTGTGTCGTAGCTTCACTAGCTAAACACACATACTGACACACCTGGCACACAATAAGTCCATGTGCAGGAAGATAAACGAATGGATAAATAGGGTTAGTAGAGCCAAGTTTTGTTATAGGATACGCAGCCATGATGTGATAATTATGTATTGGAAGGCTTGTTAGATAGTTGCGAGTCTCAATGCATTTGGAACATCTGGGTTGGTACTTCATGTGATGGTTAGGTGGCTGGGTTAGCTGATTCGTTTTGTGGAATCTTTAACCCATGTTTTGATAATTAGGTACAGTTAGTAAGGCAAGCTTACCTGCCGCTTTATTAATATTAGGCTATAAATGCAAGAATTATACAGGGTTAGAAGAAAAGAACTAATCAGGCTATAAAGCGCCTGCTCTATGATTGAAAGTAGAGCTGCGGCTAATATATTATCCTCTTGCAAGTAAAAGAGGATAATATAACAGGGGTAATGACCTGGTCAAGAGGCAGAAAAGTCCTCTTGCACTTAAATCTAGAGCTAGAATAATAATATAGTACTAAGATCTAGGAATTTTCAGCTAATTAGTAACTCAGCTCAACTCCAAACGATATTACTCTAAGATAACAGCTAGGTTATCTAATTTATTAGATGATTTAAATAGAATAGCCTGCAAATAACACCTAGGGTGAAATAAGTCTATTCTACTATAATTAATTTTAGTATATATAACTAGGGATAAGGCATCTGGATCTAGAAAGTTCAACAAGTATAGGAGGGGCTTAAGGCCATGCTAAGCAGATCTAGCAATACCATGCTTTTTGACTAGATGTTCTAATATATGTTTAAGACTCAGAGCAAAACTGCATTTAGTATACATAATAGCTGCTTCTGGCAAATTATAATAAAGGCTGAGACTCTCGAGCTTCTGTAGCTTTGCTAGGGGTAAAGTGGAACTACTCTATAATAGGAAATGTAACGCTTGATCGAGAGTCATTCTATCGCAACATACCATGATATGCCGCGACAGCAATATTGATTCAAATAGAATGAAACTTCGCTTTTAATGCTCTTTAGACCAGCGAAGTATAGATTAGAATTCAACTTGGCCAAAACATTGGTGGCGGCCTTGAAGACCTAAGTCGCATTTGCCTACTGGAGTGATAGAAGTACCAACAGGTCTCATTATATTACAAATCGGTACATCACAAGTCGCACAACCATACCAAGATTGCCCACTCCGATGCCTGCTTCTTGCGTTGCCGCTGATTTCAGCAAAAGCACGCCTTTTTGGGCCTTTTGACCTTATTTGCCCTTGCCGGAAGCCCAAGCAGGTTAGGCACTCAGAATTACAGCCACGATAGACATGATTGATCTTTCTGTTTATGTGTTTTTGCCGTGCTTGAGTATCTTCCACATCTTCCTCTGCTCCTAACCGTTATCTCTTTCTTGCTTTCTTGATGATATGTGTTAAATAGGGCGTTTGAAACGCACTTCCGCCAATCCTCTTGTGACACTCTGGTTCTTCCATGATGTCTGTGTCGGTCATATCATAGTGGAGACATGTCAACACACCATCCGTTACGGGCTTAGGGAAAGCTGGGATTGAAGTGGGGTTGTGCAACGGTAATGCTAAATGTTGGGAGCTGCTTATTGGTCCGGTTTATTTCCCCGTCGAACTACCCTTGTTCTGCATCGAAGCGAGGTATGGACTGAGCCTGTCAGATCGATCATCCAACTGGAAGTGTCGGATAAACTGTCAGCCTTGGTTGTTGGTCGATATCCTTCCAACACATCGGTTGAGACGAGAGAGAACAATGCAGTCGTTCGAAAGTCTGATTGGCCATCGTTCACGTGGCAAAAATCTCGCTGCGGTATTAAAATCAGGTTGCCTCGATATTTCTCTCGTGACGCATTACTCAAAGACGAGAGAGTCTAATCGACAAAATGGCAGGAAACAATGATGGACCTATCGTGGCACCCGACGAAGATGTTAGATCCCTTATTTTGTTCATGTGCCTCGACTGATATCTGATATAGGTCCAAGACGACCGCGACTCATCAATTGGAGATGTAAGATCTGTCTCTGGCTGTTATGTAGCGGGGAGAGAATAAGCTAACAAATAGTGGCAGGATGCGACACCATCGACAGCAAGTTTGAGCAGCTCAATCCTCGACTTTCGTCACGAAAACGGGAGAACATATCATGCATACAAGGATGGAAGTCAGTTACCGTCAACGACTCTTTTTCCTAGCTCGGAGTCCAATGCTAACCTTACCTACACAAAGAATATCATCTTCCCAACGATGAGCGTGAAAATGACAGGCTAGGTACAGTCCCGGTTGCGGTATGGCGGCAACGTTTATACTAAAGAAGTCCAGACTTACAGCATAATTTATTCCTCCTCACTTTTGATAACAAACTTGGTCTTTCACCTCCAAACCTTCCTGATTCCAAGGTCAAGCGCGTCTTAGACTTGGGAACTGGAACTGGAATATGGGCAATAGACTTTAGTGATGACCATTCCGAAGCCGAGGTAGGATCAGTTAACTAAGGATCAAAAACTCGAAGCGAGGATTAGAAGCTAATACTTTTAGGTTATCGGCCTCGATCTATCTCCTATCCAGCCCAGTTTGTCAGCTTTGAATAACTATCGTTTCTCTTTATAGATTCTAATCATTAGCTAGCGTTCCGCCCAATGTTCGGTTCCTTATTGATGACATTCATGAGCAATGGGACTTTTCTGAGCCCTTCGATTATATACATAGCAGGATGATGAATTTCAGTATCCCCAATTGGCCAGAGTACTTGAACAAGATCTACCAGTAAGTTTAACCAGTACCTCAGTATTCTCTATAGTCTAACAACCTCAGAAACCTCGCTCCTGGGGGCTATGTCGAGATCCAAGAGATCGACGTGATGATGAAGTCTGACGACGGCACGCTTGGCGACGACAGTGCAATCATGAAGTGGAGTAACCTATTGAACGAGGCCTCTGTCAAGCTTCAACAAGCTTACAAAAAGATTGACGAGTTCAAAGATATGATGGCCGAAGCAGGGTTTACCGAAATTGTCGACATGCGTTTCAAATGGCCGACAAACCACTGGCCAAAGGATAAGAAGTATAAAGAGCTTGGAGTATGGAATAACGAGAATATTTCCATAGCTCTGGAGTCATTGACTATAGCACCATTTACGAGAGCCCATGGTTGGTCTGTTGAAGAGGTCCATATTTTTCTGTCTAGTGTGAGAAAAGATCTTAACAACCCAAAGATACATGGGTATTGGCCAATGTAAGTGCATATGGTTATCCACTAGTTATATTAACTAACCAGCCGACAGCTGCTCTGTTTATGGAAGAAAGCCTTTAGCATAAGGGGGTAACCTATTATAATATTAGCAATAGGGTTAGGAAATATTAAGGAGGACTAGAGAAACCTTGTTTTATAACGGTAGATAGCGAGCTAGTAATTTACGCCTTACTAGCTTTACTACTTTTTAAATATATAGTCCTAAACCTATATTATATAGGCTTAAAAGATATATAAGATAGCTTAGATTTATTAATACCCTAATTAATAACTATTTTATTTATTTAATATATTTTATTATTATAATAGTTATAGTTTCCTAATAGATACACTAGTCTATATTAAGTTTATATTAGTAAATAATATAAGGCATAATACTAAGCAGTATAAAGTATTATATCTCTTTAATAATTAATAATATAATTTAGGCTTATTAAGGTAAAGAAGTCTTATTAATAATTAATAAGCTAGAATTTATAAAAGTACTAATAAATATAGGCTATATACTAAAAGTAATTATATAATAACTATTATATAACGGTTGGGTTTTCCAAATAGGTAAACTAGTCTGTACTAGGTTTATGTTTGCAGATTGCGTAAGGCGTGATGCTGAGCGTTGCGAGGTATCACGTCTCTTAATGATCAAGTAATGCATATTAGGCTTATTAATATAAAGATGCTTTATTAATAGCTAGTAAGCTAAGTTCTATGAAAGTGCTAATGAATGTGTTCTATATACTAATAGTGGTTGTATGGGAGCGACGCGATATGAGGTCATCGTCGGTCCTGGAACGACGCGGTCCTGAGGCGCTGTCGTTCCTATACTTATCGGTCCTTGTCTGGTTGGTTGCTAAGGTGGAGTTTTTATGGGGTATACGTGACGTAACCGCTGAGGTCGTAATATATTAGGTTATTTAATAATTATAAGAATTACTAATATTTCTTAGTAATTTATTATAACTATCCCTTAGTAATTACTTATAAAATATCTTAGCTTATAGTAACTATATATTATTACTAAAAAAATATAAGGTATATATAATATAACTACTAGGATTATAATTAAAAGTTATATTTACTTTATTAGTATTAGCCTTCTAGGGACTTGGCTTTAGGTCTAGCTTAATATTATATACTTCTTAGAGGTATTTATTTCTCTATTTTATATTTGTATTTATAATTTAATAAGCTATTATAAATATATATTAAAAGCCTTTACTTTTTAATTTACTAAGAGCCTTAATTAATAAGCTATTATTTACAATAGGTAGTAATACTAAGATCTCTTTATTACTATGAATAAGATTAAGAGTTTCTACCTATAGCTTAACTTTATTAATAACCTTCTTAATAAGGCTATAATATTTATTATATACTTTTATAAATTAAGAGTATTTATAGAGAATACCCCTAGTAAAAGGGAAGAGGGAGAGTTATAAAATAGGAATATAAGTATAGATAAGTCTAGTTAAGCAATAGTATAGTAGGTGTTTAGCAGAGTATATAATTGTCCTAAAGGTACTCTAGTTTCCATACCTCCCCTTCTTATGCTGGCATAGGCTATCTGCATTATCTGATATAAGACCCCGCTTCTTCGACACTGGCCCGTTCCCAGTCCACGTCGTCACCTTCTCGGCTGTAATTCCAAGCTGCTTAATACTAATATCGTTAAACCCATTGCCTTTCTTTGTGAAATATCCTCCGAGGCCAAGCCAAGTATGCCATTCTCAGCTAATCCGGCGATATTCTGCCTTTACTCCTGCAACATGGCCTAGGGCCTCATCTAAGCCCCGTGCATAAGTAAGCCCAGCTAACCTAGTAGGATAAGCGGCCATTTCGTCGTTCCATGCCTATGTAACAGCCTCAATAAAATCTCGTTTAAACTTAGCCTGGCGAAGATAACGACGTGAAATTGCAATAGCCGCATAACGCCAGA
Source organism: Fusarium redolens (assembly GCF_020744475.1). Classification (NCBI taxonomy): domain Eukaryota; kingdom Fungi; phylum Ascomycota; class Sordariomycetes; order Hypocreales; family Nectriaceae; genus Fusarium; species Fusarium redolens. The sequence goes on along the minus strand of NW_025763702.1, from coordinate 72,239 downwards.
TCAGAATTATCACCTTCGTAAGAATTAATTGCTAGAATTCCTGCACGAGTATTTTAGATAGCCTGGTAGATAGCCAGGGCTTCTCTATGGCTATAGCTAAGTCTGGTTTTGTATAGTTGATGGCCCATTCCCCTGGCGACTTATCTGGCGGTTTTGTTGACTCTCCCCAGAGGTATGACGAACCTAGTTTTTTTAGGGCAGAGCCTATTACCAGAATATGGAGCTGGTTAAGAAATGGTACTACTAACTATATATAATAAATGACAAGCTCGCTAACCTTAAGCAGAAGATATCGGTAAATAATCTTAGTCGAGCTATTGATATTATATCCCTTATGGTAATATATCACGAAGCTAACAAGGCCGCTTTTAAGAAAGATATTTCTTCTATCTTAGCCATTAATCGAATTTCGATGCCGAATGGATAGCAGTTCGGTGCCTCTCGCTGGCTGACCGCCCGTAATATGGATGAGGAGAAGAAGCCTCTCTAGGAACCTATTAGCGTTGGCGACGTATTCGCTTATAGCTTATTCGCGCTATATAGCTCGTTTTAGCACCTAGAAGAAGTCGTTATAGAGCTAGCTAGTCTATAGGATTCTATTTAAAAGCTACTTCTTATATCTATATAATGCTATATTCTTAAGGTAGCATATGAAGCTCTACCCTGGGGCTGACTCGGCCGGATTGTCAGCCAGTAACCGGAGACTTAGCGAAGGCACTACTAGTTCTTGATCGTCATCTTCTGGGTGAATAAGGAGAAGGTTGGAGAGCTGTGCCTAGGCAATCTTAAGTTCTGTTAAAACTAGACTTTGCAGTTGCATTATAGTAAACTAGGTATCTTTATATAAGAGCATTTTGTTGTTATTAGACTACTAGATGTGTCTGATTGAGGTTATAGTGTTCTTAATGGCTTTCCTATATGCTTAAAGTTTCTGCACTTAATAGATAGGGGACCTTATCCCTTTTACTATAAATCGGCACTATATATCCTCTAAGGCAAGTCCTAGGTACTTAAATTTATCTTACTAGACTACTAGTAGAGCTCGCTTGGCAATAAGGAGCTAGGAGATCTTAACAAAGGCTGAGAGATATAGTATATAATATATAGCTTTATAGAGGCAGGGATAAGGCAGTCTTACCCCAGAATCAGTTTCCTATATAGCCAGAACTGCAAGGAAGCTGATAATAGGGCTTTTATATATATCCTAATATAGGTCATAGTCTAGGAGTAATATATAAAATATTAATAGGTTATCTTTAAGCCTTATTTATATTTCTTTTATATATATACAATCGCTCTCGCTATTAGCCAATATGTTCTATAATGCTACAGCGGCGTAGATAGTTTCGGTTAATGCAGTTGTCTAAGCCTTAGTAAGCCAAAATGGGAGACTTAGGCCGCTCCTCGCCTATGCTCTTTGGTATATAAAATAGATGAGCTTCTGCGCTACTCTGATATATCTTATATATATGTTATCCTGAAGCTTATGGAAGAATGGTTTCCCTAAGGCCTGGCGTGGAAGGAAGGAGTTTAGATGATGCTAATCGAAGACGTTGAATTTGCTATCTGTTATGGTTATTCTTGCTTGTTCTACGAGGCGTTTTAAAGCTGCTAGAATATGCTATAGAACGTATTCACTTTAGAGCTGCCTCTCATGCTTATTACCGTAGTAGCCGTCTCTATTTATATCACTACTATTCTAGCTCTCTTCTAATAGAAGATTAAGTAAGCGGGCGGCGGCTTTTAGTAGATATTCTGCCAGATACCGCCCCTATTCTGTGAACTGAATCTACCTATACTGCTCTGATATTAGGCTGACTTCACGCTGTAACTGATCTTGCATATGCTAAACTGGGGTCGCGGCTAGATGAGAAGCTTGGGTGAGTTTCTCTTCTATAAGTGTTTCTAGCAGGAGGGAAGATTGCAAGTATGCCGATAAAGCTCCAGCATCCAGTTCGCCAGAGCCGTCCACTATTAAAACAAGCATATGCAAGATCTCTAATAATATAGGCTCTGATACTGATATAGACTCTAATTCTGGTGCTAGAACTAGGAAGTAACGTCTATTGCTCGATGATTTGAAAAGCATCTGGCAAGTGACTGGTATGCATGCGACTCCTTCTTTCTGGCAGGCTTCAAGGATGCCGTTCTTATAACGCTAGCCACGGCAGTGGGATTATTATCTAAAGACGAGACGAAGATGCTCTTATATATGCGTTTTAGAGCGATATATATACGGTTGCTTCTAATCCTTGTAGCAGAGGTATAGGATGCTATCGAGATAGAGGGGGAGGTAAGGGATTGCTGGGTCTTGCAAGCTAGGCTGTAGGTTCCGGATAATATTGCAGTTACAGATAGGAGATAGGTCCTAGAAGGATTCCTTATACTTTTTCAGCTCTTGTTTTGAAAGGGCGAGCTCCCTGTAGAATATGCAGACATGGCTGCAGATAGAAGTTGCGAATACGGATTTGCACGACTTGCATATAAGTATGCAAAGGGCGGAGTGAAAGTATATAAGATCAAGCGACTCTATCATATCCTGTCTAGGAAGCAGTCCTCTAACTTGCACTTAGAAATGCGTGATGGATATATACATATAAATGGGAATTGAAATTTGGAGTCAGGATCTTTTCAGCGTTGGCCTACAACCTATCGCGCGACGCGGGTACGCGTATAACCCCTATAAGTTAGAGTTTTGTGAGCTTCATTGTAATATAGTAACCTATTTACCAGACTTTACCCGCCTTTCCTCTCGTTGTCATAAGTCGTCTCTAGCTGGCTGTATTAGTTTTAGGGTTTTTCATTGGTATAAACATTATCCTTGCAAGCGATAAACTCTAAAGACATCAGTTGGGTAGACTGTAAACAGAATACAGGAATAGGTCATACACTTCACTGCCACGCTCAATGAATTCGGGGTTGTCGTAAATTCCCTGCGAGGGTAGAGCTTGGATGAAACATGCCAAGGCCGAAGAATTGGGCATATATGAATAGAATTGTGAGGGAGGAGCCTCCCGCTGATGCCTCGTATCGGTGGCAGGGGCAATGGAGCAAAATGGCTGGGCTGTGATGAAGTGAACTGAAGTGTATTCCGGGGTATAAAACCCAGGTCATTAGGTTCAACATCGGAAGCGGGCAATGACATGGCTGGCGCTACCGTGAGGCTGTTCTCAGGTGCCATGATTGGACTACACAGGTGTGAAAGCGGTCGCTGCGAGGAGGATGGCGTAGATGACGGCAGTAAGAATGTGTCATCTAAAACGGTGCACGTCGTTACGGGAGTCTCCTGAGCTCGAATTGCGCTTGCTATAACTAAGGTAGGTCAGAAGAGGAGTTTTAGTCACTCTGGTGAAGGGATGACAGAAAAACAAATTAAAAGGCAATGGTGATGATGAGGGAAAGCTTCATTAGGACCAGGTTCAACCATACTTTCGGTAGCCAAGAGCATGCCATTGGTACCATTCCCCCGACAGGCTATAGAGTAGTTTGAATCGTCTTAGATATAACCGATCTGCCGGTTTGTATATCGTTGCTTGAGTCTCTGCTTTTATATACGTTCTCGAGTACGTGCTTGCTTTTCTTCAAGTAAAAGTGCCCGGCAACCTATCTTATAAGAATTAAATAATAAAGTGTTTCCTTAATTATAGTATATAGAGCCTTAATAGACTTTGGTATTTATAGCCCTTTTCTACTTTAGCGCCTGCTGATGATGGCAGTAGCTAGAGTTATAAGAGAGCAGCCCCTTTTACTTTAATTTCCCTGAAATAGTCTTATATATCTGATGGTTAACTAACGAATATAATTGCTTTTTTTTTAAGCTACTTATAGAAGTTTAAGAGAAACTATTTATAGATATGAAACCTTAGCTACCTTAATCTAAGGTATTTATTTGGTAATACTTATTCCTAAATATAAAGGAAGTTAAGAGGCGTTTTCTCTAGTAAAGGTTATATCGGTTTAGATTAATATTATTATAGTTTTCCCTCTATCTTATCTTATTTAGTATTATCTGTAAAGCAAGGATGCTAAGTAAAGACTATATGTTTTATTTGTAGTTTAATTAGTTATCTCTTTTATTCCTGCTCTAATTAGTTAGATCTCTCCAAATATAAGTAAAACCCGAGAACCTAAACCCATCACCTATCCCTACTTGCATTACTGATCGACGATACGCTCGGGTTGATATCACCATATTTACAGAATACGGCACTTTGTATATTTGGCTTGTGTGCATGATTTTGTAGCTTCTGGGTATTTTAATAACATATTCGGGTTATCTGGACTTTCTGATTTATTGCAAGCCCATCGCTCTATGGTCTGTCAACCAAGTCTTGAGATGAACCTTGACTATATCTGCCACGAGGCTAACACAGACCCGCTGAGGAGAGAGCCGGGCGGGCCTTTGGCTCGTCCTGAAAAGGCGAGCAACCCATCGAGTCAACAACCCCTCAGCAAGGATATTTCACTTTCTGTTCCCGACGCTCAACTTCAACTTCAACTTCGATCAGCATCACGCAAATCAAAGAACCGCAAGAGTCGTAGCGCAGCTCCCAGCAATCAAGCACACGCCCGAGAAAGTCCTAACTTTGTCGAGAAACAATACCGTGCCCGACTCAAGACGCAGTTTGAAAGGCTTCTCGCAGTTCTGCCAGCGGCCCAGGCATGTAGCCTTGCTGACAGGGATATGATAGCCAGCCTTGACCGGGTTCTCAGCAGAGGGCAAGTATTGGATATGGCAAGGAATCACATCCTCGAGTTAGTAGGAAAGATTGAGTTTATACTAAATATGAAACGGAATGGATACTACATATCGACGCATATATGGAGAGGGATTTATAGTGAGGGAACAGCAAGAAAACTTTGTTATTGTAATTGTATGATCTGAGATAAAGCTTATTTTTATTTGGGCCATCAGATGGTTTTAGGAGCAATTTGTCTTTGACTTTAAACTTTTATAATAGTGCAAAACATTCCCCCCCCCCCAAAAAAAAAAGTACTTTTTAAAGCGCATTCTATAGTGTTGAAAGAGGTAGACTATTATTAATCGTGAGAAGGTGACCATTAAAGACATATTGATAGCTTGAACATCCTTATAACATACAGAATAAGCAAGTAATAGATAAGTGGGAGTAATAGTATACTGTGCAGCTAAAGTATTAGAGAAAACTTTGCTAACTACTAAGTTTCGCAGAAGTGGCAAGTTCCTTACCTATAAGGTTATAACAAGATTATACATTATTACAGCCAAATAAAGCTATAGCTGTTAATGATATAACAGTGGGTCCGTTGGCCAGCAGGAGTCTGCGCACAGCAAAGGAGATACACGAGGCGTGTTTATACGCTTCATAGTATTAACGCCCTGCCTTATTCTGCACTCTACTAATCTAAGTTCCGAATCTTGTTAGTCTGGAGCTAACCATTTCGCCACCCCCTCCTCCGTGTCGTCCAGCCAGGACACAACACTAAACCCCGCACAAATGTCCCATTTGCTCCAGCTGGGGTGCTAAATCGGCGGTGACTACGTAAGCTAAGTATCAATCCCTGACTCGGATCCCTGGAAGTACATCAACGGATTAGCCACAGTGGTGTCAAGGGGCCTCCGTCCCCTCCGCTGAAAAAAAAATCACGAAGACATTATTTTTCCCTTCTTGTAGGGAGCCAACAAGCATGCAGGCTTTACATGATTTTGAGGATTAAAGCCACTCCCTGTGCAAAAAAGCCGCGTCTGTCTGCGTTTTTGGCGTGGTTGAGGAGCATGCCACACCAAAATACGGTTACTATTAAGTGGCTGGCGACACAGCCTGTTACATTTGTTTCACGAAGACAGTGATCTACAGATTCTACCCGCTCGCAAGGGCTCCACCCGCCAACTGAGGGGCAGGTAGTGAAAAGAGGTCCATATCCATACTTTTAACAGTCAGCCAACTTCCTTCTCCCCATTCCTTTGATTTGTCCGTAGCTAGCGCTGGTCGCAATCCGTTCCTTTTTTTCGCTGTCGAGCCTCCGTCGATCATACATTTAACCCACTACACTCCACTGATTCACCCCTTTTTTTCGAATTTTCTTGCCACTCGTAGCGGTCCTCTAGTCCACAATCGGGAACACCCGGCACACGAGGAAGTTGTTCCTCCACCGTCGTGAAGTTCCGGAGAGCCGAGAAGTTAAGCGGACATAGACGGTACCCAGGAAGCCACCGCAACGACCGCAATCCCGAGCCTGGTTGCATCGCAGGTGGTAGCACCAGTCACTGCCGTCGGCCACGACAAGGCGTCGTCTGCGACGGCGGCGGCTGGTATGGATGGCATGGGCAGTATGAGCATCTCATTCTGTGTTGGGACTGGGATGCGCTCTGGATCCCGCCTCTAACGCCGACGCGGGGGCCGGCTACGCTGGTGCTATCATCCTAGTCATGTTCCTGGCTGCGTCGCTGCGCTTCGTTGTCACGCTGGAGCATCTATACGACAGAGCGTCCGCTCCGCCATGTCAGTCCTGTCTTAGCATCTTCTCGAGACTGGGGTTCAGTTAGCTAAGAAGGCTCTTCCAACTTTAATAATCTTTACCGCTGTGCCTATCTTCTCCTAGCACGCCGTCTGTTTCATCTTCTCTCGCACAGTTGCACCACTCTCCTCTCCCTCTTTGCGACTTGAGGCGGCATCAGGCTTGAGACCCGAGCTTCTCTGAAGAAAATACCCCTTTCCCGGATCTCTTCTCACCATGGCTTTCATTTCTGACGTCGTTTTCCTCCTCAACATTGTGCTTCTTACAGGTATCCTGGAACGCTAAAGAAGGCGGCTGAACCAGAACACGTTCGTCCTTTCCTCCCTTTCTACCCACTCAGGAACCCGTTAACTGTGTACAACGACAACTATGGACTTCCACCGGCCCCGGACCGACGGGATCGAGGCAATGATTTCATCGGCATCGACTACCATCGAGGTTCAAGGACCGGATCTGTCTCACCCAGAGGTAGAATCGACTTCAACCATTGCACCCTATTACTCAGGCGTGAACGGTATCAACCAGGCCCAGAATATGCTGTTCAAGGAAGCTCTGTGGTGGACCCTGGGCATCATCGCCCTCGTCGTCTTGACCATCCGCATACTGGAGATTTTCTGGGCACAGCTGCGGTTGATCTCGGCCATGTCCGTCACCCGAGAGAAGCAAGGATACTGGAGAATATCGCAGTGGAGTTGGATGCCCGCTGCGAAGAAGCATGTCATTTACGCGCCGCTGTGGAAAAAGCGACACAGTAGGGGATTTCGCCTCTCCTCGGCTATCAGCGTCGGCACCCTGCCCTCGCGGTTGCACATGGCCCTCCTCGTCGTCTACCTGGGCAGTAACATCACATATATGTTCGTCCTAAACTGGGCTAATGACAACTGCTACGCCTTCTGCGCCGAGCTGCGAGGCCGCTCGGGCACCTTGGCTCTCGTCAACATGGTGCCGCTCATCATCCTGGCCGGGCGGAACAACCCGCTCATCCCTGTCCTCAAGATCAGTTTTGATACATGTAATCTGTTGCACCGATGGATTGGCCGCATTGTGGTGCTCGAGGTGGTCATTCACAGCATCGCCTGGGCGATTGTGGCTGTCGCAGATAACGGTTGGGAGTATGTCAGGCGTGCCATTACGGGCGGCCTTTTCATCGGGTCCGGCACACTGGGCACGGTTGCTGTGGTTATGATGCTCATTCAGTCCCTGTCATCCATCCGCTACGCTTTCTACGAGACCTTCCTCAACACCCACATTATCCTGGCAACCATTGCCTTTGTGTGCACCTGGGCTCATTGCACATCTGCCAGTATCCCGGGAGGTCTTCCTGAGCTATCCTGGATCATGACCATTATGGCCCTCTGGTTCGCTGACCGCCTTGCCCGCGTGATACGCCTTGCTCAAGCAAACTGGTCCGGAAGAGGCCTTACGTATGCTATATGCGAGCCCATGTCGGGAGAAGTCACACGAGTGACGCTGACGCTCCCAAAGTACATGGACATCAAGCCTGGCACGCACGCGTACTTAAGGTTCTGGGGTGTCAACTCCTGGGAGAGCCACCCATTCTCCATCGCCTGGGTCAACCACCTGTCCAGCACACAGCTGCCCACCTCAGAGAAGGAACCTCTCGCCTCCCTGGACCAGGCCAATGTATCGACGGCCGTGTCATTCATCGTCGGCGCACAAACGGGCATGACCCGCAAGCTCTTCAACAGGGCGAGCCAGGCCGGCCATAGCATCCGGCTCAAGGCTGCCTTCGAGGGTCCCTATGCCGGACACCACAGCCTCGACTCATACGGCCATGCCGTTCTCTTTGCCGGCTCCACGGGCATCACCCACCAACTCTCGTACATCCGACACCTACTCGAGGGCTACAACGCAGGCATCGTGGCCACACGCCGCATCACTCTCGTCTGGATCATCCGCGAGTATGAGTCACTCGAGTGGGTTCGCCCCTATATGGACACGATCCTGAGCATTCCTCATCGGAAGGACATCCTCTGCCTCCATGTCTTTGTCACGCGGCCCCGGAACCCGCGCGACATCACCAACGCCAGCACCACGGTGCGAATGTACACTGGACGGCCTAACGTGCTGGCCTTGCTCGCCAAGGAGATCGAAGAACAGGTCGGCGCCATGTGCGTCACGGTTTGCGGACCTGGTGGGCTGGCTGATGACGTGAGAGGTGCGGTAGGCGCGATGCAGGCGGAGACGGTGGTGGACTTCGTTGAGGAGAGCTTTACATGGTGATTGCTGCGTGGCGAGACAGCAGCTGACTGGCTTTGTTGTGCTTTTGTACATATTTCTGTGGTAACGCAGGTTCCCATCTCTTTGTTATAGCTCCGTCGTCCGGCTTTGTGTTCGTGCCTTCCATCCGGGGTGCCAGTCCAGGCAGTTCTACACCGTCTCGTCCCAAACATGTCGCAAATGCTTTCTATAATCCCCTAGGGCAATATACTGCAGGACGGGTGATATGAAGTCATCGTAGGGGACGGCCGAGAGCTGGTAGCGTCTGTATATGGTAAAGGTCAAGTCGCAGTTGTCATGCGCGTCGGATAGGATGAAGTCTTTTGCATGACTGTGCCAGTTGGCGCGCAGGGCCGCCAATGTCCATGATGAATAGCTGGACGGCGGCGAGGGGAATCATGGCCGCGGCCCAGAGCATGGTCCTTGAGCATAGCGACGCTGCGGTGTGGTGCAGTCTTAGGAATACGAAGGACCGGTTTAAGGTGTGAATACAACTCTCTGGCCGCGCAACAATAAAAAGCCCAATTGTATCGAACAGAAAGAGACCCAGAGGCCGAATCAACCCAGTGGCAGTGTTTCCGGCCGCTTGTTCGATGCAAGCGCAAAGTGAAACACGAATAGAAGGAAGTCACCGTTAGCCGTAGTTGGCATGTCAAGGTGGAAAAGGAGAGGGTTTCGAAACAACACCGTCGTCAACGGGGAAGTCAGATCGTCGAATGTTGCATATGCGGTAGGGATGAGATTTGGCGCAGATATCGAACAATATAAAAAGAATAGTTATTCGATGCCCTGGCCTTATTATAACTAATCACAATTGTCATTCTTCCTCCGTAGGAGAAAACATTGCATATAGAAAGTTCGGTATTAAGGTAACGAATACTAGTAACTTCACTACCTCGACCAGGTAATTTGCTTGATAGCTATAATACAACGAAAGCAGATTTATTAAGATCGAGGCCAAGATTCAAGTACGTAAGATATATGTCAGGACACCAATGAGATGCGGTTACAAATAGTTTGCCACGAAATTAAGACATTATATTATATATTATAAGGCTCTTAATAATTGCATTAAACTCTATAAGAATTCTATAGGGTTAGAAATTAAGTACTAATTAGATAGTTAAGTGCCCCCTCTATTACTAAAAGTAAAGCTATAGTAATTTTACTATATACCTTCTTTTAAGTAAAAGAGGAAAATAGGGGCAATAGCCTAATTAAGGCGCATAAAAGTCCTATTTTACTTAAATTTAGTGCTAGAATAATGATGTAGATTATTTCTGCGCAATAATGTTAGGGACAAGTCAGATACAAACGCTCCCAGTAAGCTCACATGTTTATGGCTGCGTCACACTCTGCCACGTTGCATTCTGGATAATCGTAGCCGCGCAACCTGATTCTCAGACATAGATAGCAGATATAAGACAACCTCGCTCTCTTTGTGCCTCTGGTGACGTAGGAGAAGTAGCCCAAGTCAGAAGTCTCAATCAGAAGGCGTCGGAAGGTGAATCTTTCGAAATATACTTGCCATTCGGAAGAAACGCAAGAACAACGGGCAAGTTTTGTGTCTCGATGTGGCTGTTGTGGAATGACATTTCCCCAGATTTGCAATCGAAGTTCCATAGGGAGCAACGCCCATAGAGTGGGAGCGGGGCTCATCATGTCGCTGGATGATGAAGCCATGCTGGAATACCCTCTGTGTTGTTGTGATTGAGTATGGGACGAGACTGCGGCAGTCGGTAGTATTTATGATAGGTCGACTAAAAACTCTATATTGACGATAGTTTCTTGTTTTTCTTGATGAGTCTTGTGAGTGACTGGAAATCCAGAAATGAGCTTCTAGTGATGACGGGAATTCAGGCGGTTTTTTCCGTTTATACTTTAGGCATCGCACATGCCTATTTGCGCAGGCTGCAAGCAAGTCTTGTCAAACTTTATATCACGAAAGAAAATATGTTGTAGCTCCGAGGGTTTGAAAGAAAACATGGTCCTTTGTTGACCGTTCGACTTCAGTGAGTCAAGTCATACAAGCCCCTCTCAGTTGTCCATCGTCCTTTAAGGTTCCGGTACCCTCTCCACACAGAAATAATCCAACTCGTACCACTTGTAGGGCGCAGCGTCCCCTGAGCTGGCATATTCTCCATCCCATAGCTCGCAAATCGTATCGCCATAAGCAAAGAGATTACATCTCGCATCGTCAATGCAGAGCTGCACGCACTGATCAAGTGTATACTCTCCGGCATGATTATAGCCCAATCTCTTGCCCCGTAGTGTGATAGCTAGGTGCGACTATCACACTTAACCTCTGAATATAAAACCTATAAATTCTTAACTTAATATTTAAAAATTAGTCAGTTTATCATAATAATACTCTCTCCCCAGTATATCAACAACTGATTAGACGACTCTAACAAGCATCCTAAACCTAAATAGATATGGAAAATACCGTAAAGAGGGTAAACGAGTATGACTTCTTAGCTCTCGAGCTTATATAGTTCTTTCGCTTAGTTGGAAATACAAGCCAAGACCCCAACAGGCTGAATACATTATAGCTGAGCCTTAAGAGATTCCAACGCTGCCTCAAGTCCAACATGTTGATGCCGAACATGTAGTTGGTCTACCGTGATAGTCCGCTCTGGAACAGTTTGCCCCAGTCCGGGAATTCCTCACTGAACCTGAGCTGGTCTGCCATTTCCGTTCCGAACGCTCCGAAAGTCTTAGCAAAAGATTCATCGGAGACCTCTCCGTATATGGCACTTCTGCTGGTTGTCTTCTCCCATGCTTCCAGGGCTCGTGATATCGGTACGTATTCTGTGATGATGGGAATGAATTTGCCATGCGTCTTTTCTGGCTGCTCCAACACAGCCCTTACGACAACGCCAGTGTTGATGCGAGAGTCTCCTGCAACAGGCAATAGAGCGGTTTCTTTGCTCGACAGGAGCCACGCATGCTTTTCGATGCTCGGCTACAAGTGGAGTTCCAAATGATCAGAAAACTACGTCAATGAAAGTCCCTATACTCGTGACGGTCACTTACAACGAAATGCGGTTTGAACAATTCGAAAGTAAAGTTAGACACATACCACCCTAGCCAGACTACCGTAGTCTTTACTGCTAAGCTTGGATAGTGCTCCTAGATGTAGTCGACTGCTTCGTGCTTTGAGTCCAAGTGCGGAACCTTAAAGCGACCCCCCCGATAACTTGGACACTGGCGGCAGCTAGCTACATATAAAATGAGTAAGGATTGGAGTTACTGCTGCCGCCTTTGCAGCTTTGATAAGCTGGTCACGCTCGTGGTCAGCTGCCGCTTGCAGACTGGGCTCAACAACGGCCAATTCGCTAAATGCAACAGTCAGGTCCAACAACTCTTGAGTAGCATAGAAGTGGTGACCAACCCAAAGTTGCTCACGCAAAATATGACAGTGGCTCCCTATGTCGAATTGGTGTCAGAAAAAGATATCTGAGATGTTTAAAAACACTAACTTCGAAGGCTTTAACAAGACTTGTTTCATCATCGGGGTCGGCATGGACTACCTGCACACCCTACAAGTGTAATGAATGATCAGCTAGGAAGGTGAGATCGGGGTAATAATAAATTTCGGATACCTTCGCTGCGAGCTTTTTCGCTGCTTCACTGGAAGGATTTCGGGAGATACAGCGAACCTGCCATTTAGAGCTCTCCAGTAGTGCTTGGCTCACGGAACCCCCCTGGGTTCCTGTGGCGCCGAGAACAGCAACAATAGGCATTTTGATAAGTGGAAATAGATCAAGAATAGCTTTTTAGGAGCAAAGGAGTATTTAGGTCTCAGTATTGAGTGGAACTCGTGGGAAGGCAATGATGACTGGCTTACCACGGGGTATGTCTATTAAATATCCCTGCGATAATTATGAACGGGGAGACGTATACCACCGGTAGTTATGAGACGTCTTGTATTCGGACAAATAGGAAAAGCCGGCTTAATCAGATCATTTGCCATATGTTGCGTTGATTAACAGAAAACCAAACTCCTTATTGATAATGTCGGCATATGCCGAGGACGTAGAAAACGTTGGATACGAACGGAGCGGAAATTGCTGAACCGGGTTGGTTAGTTTGGAGCTAATGTATACTCCGCCGGTGGATGCGTTACAGTAGTGGAGCCTAACCTCTGTGCAATGTTGGAAAATCCGGGAATCCCCCTTATCTTCAAGATTCAGACTGTTAGTCTGAAGGTCCTAGATAAAATTAGCTAGAGATATAAACCCAAGAAGAACTCTTATCTTAAAAGGAATAATTAAGTTTTTATAAAAAAATATACTTTTACCTAGCACTACTACGCAATATAAACAACATGCAATTAACCATGTTACAGTGGGCGTGCAAAAGTTCCGACACATTCCGGATCCACCCCAACTACCTCGATCTCATACTGCCATTTCGGATTGCAATTGCATGGGCAATAATTCTTCAATTTAGATAATATATATATCAATCTGTAGAGACTTAAAAGGAGATTCCAGAAATATAGTTTAATACTTGGTATAATAGCCATTTGCGTTGTAACAGGCGTTCAACCGGTCGGGCATCGATTTTATCACGTTTTTGACCACTTCATCTTCGACCTCCGACCAAAGCTCCTCTGCAGCTTCAATCAGCCGGGCCAAAGCTGCTGCAGACTTTGGATAAGCAGCAATTTCAGGATATCTATCGCATATCCTCTTCTTCAGGACTTTCCATAGATTTTCAATGGGGTTGAGATCAGGGCTGTATGGCGGCCAGTCAGCAAGAAAGACTCCTGTTCTTCTTGCCCAGGGCAGCAGCCAATTCTGAACTTTCCGGCATTTATATGTACGGGCGTTGTCGTGCTGAAAAGTCTCTCCTTCCTCGACCAGTCCGGGAAGATAAGACTGTAAACAGGATAGAATAATCCTTCCTGTTACGCCTCCCCTCTCAGACTCAGGATCGCCGGCAAGAGGGACGATCCTAGACGGCTTATCATAGTGAATTGCACCAAAGAACATCTGAGAATGTCTGGCAGGCCGTCTACAGGGCTGCACCTTATCTTGATGGAGTCTCTCACCCTGTGGTGTTGTCAAAAGAAGCTTCTGAAATAGAAGGGGCTAGACTTACAGCAGAGTAAAATGACCACTTGGTATAGTCACCGTCTGTACGGTCGATAGAGACCTCATCAGAAAACCACCAGCTATACCAAAAAGACTCATCTTCATGACGATATTTTTCACAGAAAGCTTTTCTCAATTGAGCACTTTCTTCGCTGAGAAACGGGCGTCGAAGTGCAAGCTTGTGTTGTATCTTCTGATTGATAAGCCAGCGACGAATTGTGCTTCTTTTGCAGTTCAAACAGGTGCAATCAATTATTTCTTGGTATGAGATAAAAGCGTTTCTTCCAATGAGTATTTTGATATGATTTTTATCTATATCTGATAGTCGTGATGGCCTTCCAGAGCGAGGTAAATCTTTTGCTGATTGTTGGTGACGGTACCGTCGAATGACTCCATAGATCGCGTGCCGACTTAGCCCCTCACTGTCTGCGATATCCTGCACGCGAACACCTGATTCGTACATCGTCACAAACCTCGTTCTTTTGCAAGGAGAATGATGTGTTTTTTGCCGTATTCGAGGCATCTTTTCCTATAGAAATAACGCGATGAAGTTGTGGTGTTGATGTTGATGTTTAATTGAAAGCGGGGTCCGGACCTCGGATGTGTCGGAACTTTTGCACGGGACTGTAAACTGAATAAAAATGCAGAGGGCATCCCTGGCGATTAGGGGAACTACAAGTGTAGGTAGATACACATGGCATTTGGCTTGAAATAGTCGCCACTAGGAGGGAGTTCCACAGAAACTGCATTTAATCGTTATCTTGCTACGCTTATCTTTGTTGAATCCAAATCTCTGTAGCGAGGGACCTCGTGCTGTTTTGCTCCCAGCACAAACAATGCTCTGAATCAACCCTGCTCTGTCGTTATTATTACGCTCACAGCTTCTAATGATGCACTCACTACCTGATTCTGCGGTTATGGCTTCTGTCTCAGCCACAAATCTCCCACTAGTAATCAAGAGCACCAATCTATAAAGCGGTCCTCCTCCTTTCTATTTGCACGGCCTTCCCAGATAGCCGCCCCCACGCGAAACAGCGTCGCCATCCATGACCGTTGTGATCGCATCGCAAGCAAAAATTCATACGTTCTAAGTGGTGATTCTCTACCATGCTAATCTCATCAATGATGGGAACTTCAGTACCTCTCAGACGACCCGCAACAAAGTTGCGAAATCCGTCTTTTTTCAATCTTTCTAGCGGATATTTATGAAAATCGGGTGTCCAACGTAAGACCAAGTCGACATGCTGTTGACTTGAACCGCAGAACGACCGGTGGGAGCAACGACGTTAACCTTTTTGTGTCTCGCTTGAAGCTCTTTAACGACAACTTTTAAGACGGTGGACTTGCCGCAGCCTGCTGAGCCGGTGAAGAAGACATTGCTTCCGCCCATAATCAAGTCGATAAGATCTTGCTGTTCGCGACAGAGCCTTGGAGAGACGTTAGATGTGGGTGCCGGTACATCATGCGATATATCCGATAGATTCTGCGACAAAATAACCATGAAAACGTTAGTCTTGTCGTTGAGGTACTAGATTCTGATTTCCGCTTTTGCTGATATGATATTAACAAAACGACTTTCAGGCAAAGGTCGTCCCTAGCATAAGGAAGGTTCGATCATATAACGTGCTGTATGAAATGACCCCGCACAAAGTCTATATTAACTCCGGCTGTAAGAGTACCGGGCTTTTTGATTGGGCGTTGATATTAGCGAAACATATTGGTGTCTTGAAATTGTCCATTTATACTATAAAAAACTTCCCATCTAGTCATTATTGCTAAAAGCATCCACGACAGAGATAGAGCATACATGGCCATTGAAATAGGGAACTTCTTCAAATAGTTTACGCCATCAGCGTTGGGGCAGCATCTAGAGGCCCAACACCGATGACGGGCGTTGACCTAGCTCACCTACTCGGCTTCCCGCATGGGTAGCGGCAAGCAGCCCAATTTGAATGACAAATGCTAGACACTCTTATTGTCATTCGTTCCACTGAAACCCGTCGTGAGATTCATTGAAGGGGCGTCGTTTGGCACCAGTGGAATGTCCCAGCCCGAAGCCTGCAGCTTGACTCCGAATTGTCTGGCATGCGCTGGGAATGCAAAATTGTTCAAGAAGTAATTCACTACGCTTGTGTCGAAACTCAAATACTTCCGGATATCCTCCGCGAGAAGAGAAAGGAGACTATATAGAGAGCGCATCTTCACCACGCAACAGATTGTCGTGACACTGGCTAATGTTCGTCATGTACTGGATGGAAAAGCAGGATCTTTTCTACTGTTATGCAGCGCGCTCCTTTCTCCCCGTTCTTTCTTCTTACACGTTATGTTCTCGCCTACGGATATGCTTCCGTTCGTCCGGTGAGGCTGACGTGCCATTTTGAGTTGATGCTGGTTGGTCTCTTCGTACTCCTGCCAATGACTATCTGCAACAGAAGGCCTCATTATAACAATTGACAGTCTTGATTCACCAATTAGAGAGTCTCCCGTTGCTTTATTCCCAAAGGTTAGCAGCAGGCTTCTCCATCTGAGGGACTGACAGGGTGATCTGCCGAGCGAAAACGCGCCCCGTTTTGAGTACCTGAGTGGAGGTAGAAATCTAAAGGCTTTGATTAGTCCGAAAGACGAAACGCGGCAGGCGTATCGCAAATGCAGGAGGCCGACCACCATTAGCAGCGTGGTCATTGGGCTTTAGGGATAAGATTGGTTTTATCGCTTCTAATGATTTCAAATAACTTTTCAGAACCGATATTTAATCTCAAATACCTCTAAATTTCTTTATTATGGTATATTACTTCGTTTTCTGATGGTCTTTGCCTGCGGTATATACTAGAAAACATGGCCTACTTGGCGATCCAGGGACCAGCATGTAGCAGGCACTTCACATGAAGTATAAAATCAACGATTATCTCTTTATAATCCGTATAATCGGTCTTTCAAAGACTCAAATAGCATTAAGATAGTCAGCTATAAACCCCAAATCTGCCGATAACTGATAACTAATATGTATAGCATCTCCGAAGTAGGGTATACTAAGGAGAAAATCAGCCCTGCCCTTTCTGCAGCTATCTATATGTAACTGCAGCAGGTGTCTTCTAGCATCTTAAGAATAACGGCTATCCTAAAGCTCCTTTAACCAGGATAATAGTTTATAAAGCAGTTAAAAAGCAGGATCCTAATGGCTTACTTACTCTGAAGCTGCTTAACTAGTTTAAGTCTGATGGCTTTAAGGCTATTGAAAGATCCTAGAATGCAATTACTAGAACTTTCAATTGCTTTCTCTGTTGGGCTTATTTTAAGAGCTTTAAATCTCTTAATTAACATCTTTAATTGCTAAAGTATATGTAAAAGTTATATTATTGCCTAAAAAAGTGTTATAGTAAGAGATTTAGTATGCTTGCTGCCGTAACTAATTACCTAGAAAGTAAATAATGTAATTTTATGTGCTTCAAGAATGTTCAGGAGGCTGTAAGTCGAATTTTCGACACTGGTTATATAATCGCTTTTTAACATGTATTTGATTAACACGTGAGAATGAATCTCAACCAGGCAATAGAGCAGTTCAGAATATCACTATTATATACTAACTAACCCAAACTAGACACTAAATATAATATAAAAATTATTTATAATATAACCCTTACTTATAAAATAAAGCTTATTAATATTAAATAAAAGCAAATACTAAGACCCTTAGATTTATCTTATTTATATCTTTATAAATCCTATTTGCTAGTTAGTATTATATTTATCTTATAAATTATTAACTTTATTATTAACTCTAAGTATTATAGCTAATTGGAATTTAAAGGTAAAGCTATTTTTAAATATATAGAGCCTGCACTTAACTAATAATAATTTTTATAATTAAGATCTATTTATTTTTAAAAGTATATAGCTACTATTTATATTATAGGTATACTAATTATAGCTAATTTAGCCTGTAATATAAGAGATATTTCTTAAGGTAAAGTACTAACTAATATATATAATTATAATAACTATAAAAGTAATAAAAGAATTATAAGGATATTAAGAAGTAACCTCTTATATTAATAATAAGTAATTCTTAATAATATTACTCTTTATCTTAATATATACTGCTATTAATATATAGAGATTAAAGCATAAATAACTATATAAATATATAATTATTAAAGATAAAATAATAGCAGATACTTAATATAAGTAAAATACATAGTAAGAAGTAATAGCTAGAGATATAGGCTTACTATATAGCACTTTTTATAACTTATATCTTCCTCCTATTATATCTTTAGTTAATTATAATTATCCCATCTAGCAGTTAGATAATTTAAAGAGCAGTTTAGATATATAGCTAGATAATAACTAAAATATAAGTAACTTTCTACCTCTACCTATTAAATATTATGTGTATTCGGTCTATTAATCCAGATTGGTATATTTATATCCTGTTAAACTCTGCCCCTTAGAGGTTTTACTATTTCAGTTATAATCTTAAAGTATCCCTACTTGCACGTGAGACCCCAGCACCTGTTTAACACTATTCCGTACACAGGGGCTTCAAGGCGTGTAGTGACGCTTACAACAAACAAACAATGCAGGCCAGCAATTCAAAACGATGGGAACGAATGGGCAATCATTGGCTGTTGTGCCTTCCTCGGTTATGAGATGACAGGCTTATCTGCCCACCATGTCAGCATTAAGTCGTTGTTAGCGCATATCGGCCTACTCCGCGGAGATCGCTGATACCTGACTAGGCTGTATTATTAATTAACCCTTAAAGTACTGTTCTGGCTGAAATTAGAGGCCGCCTAGCTTTCTATGTAAATTTTAGAAGTAAGGACTAGCTACAGGTAATATAGCTTAATATAATATATTTATGCCCTGTTGAGACTGTGATAATTTACTTAATATTCTTATTATAGCTATTAGTATTACTTATTATTATTAAAAAAGAAAGAGAGAAAAATAGCTAATTATAGCTATAAGAAAGTTATTTATTTATTATCTTAAACCCTATATAATATATATAGCTAGGGCGAGATTCTTACTTTAAAAAAGTAGTTAGCTATTAAGCCTATGTTTTTACTTTTTTTATTAATAAATAACTATTACTGCCTTTATTAAGATAATTTATAATTAAGGAAGAAAATATTAAAAACTTATTACCTCTTAAATATAAAGCTTTTATATAATAATTAAGGTTTTAAATAAGGAAACTAGTCTATATTAGGTTTATATTTACAGATTGCATAAGGCATTATACTAAGCTAATTAGGTATTATATCTCTTAATAATTAAGTAATACTTATTAGGCTTATTAATATAAAGAAGTTATATTAATAGCTAGTAAGCTAAGTTCTATAAAAGTGCTAATAAATATAGTTTATATATTAAAGGTAGCCTTATAGCTTAGTAAGAAATATTAGTAATTTAAGAGTTAGATCTTTAAGGATTACTAGTAATTTATAATAATCTAGCCTTAGAGTATTATAATTTAAGTAATTTAGTAGAAGAGGATTATTACTAGGATAAGTAGTCCTTCTGTAATTGGTGGAAATTATAGGGGCCACGTGATGTAGCTGCGTGGGCTGTAACAAGGAGCTAATAAGATAAGAAATAATAAACTTAAAAAATAATATAAAAGAGAAAATAAAATAGCTTATAAATATTTAAGAATTATATTAATATAATATAAAGCTTATAAAAAAATTAGAATTTTAATTTATAATTTTATTAGCTTATATAGGCTATTAAATATTAATTTTAAATATTAAAAAAGTAATTTTTTTATAATTCTTTAATAATTAAAGGAATATTTTATAACTTATATAAGATATTTTTTATATTTATTTACGTAATTATATTTAAAATTTAATGAATAATTTTAAAGATAATTTTATTTATATTTTAAAATAATATTTTAATTAAAGAAAATAAATAATATTTTAATATTCTTATAAATTAGTTAGAATTTTTAAGAAGTTTTTATATATTATAAATATATTAATAGAATATAAATAAAGCTTAAAGTATATACTTAAAGCTAATATAAGTTATAAGATTAAACTTTAAATATTTAAAATATTTATTTAAAAAAGCTTTTATTTATTAAATAAATTAATTAGAATTTTTTAATAATTATATTTAAAATATTTAAAATATAAATATATTATATAAGAATATATATAAATTCTATAAGCTATATATAAGCTTTAAACTTAAAGTATATTACTTAGTAAATCCTTAAAATTTAAAAAATATAATTCTTAAGGAAAATGTTATAAATTAAAATAATTAATTATAAAAGAATCCAATAAACTTAAAAAAAGTATTTTTAAATAGTCCTTTTTATAAAGAATATTTAAATTCTTTATATTAATTACTAATTAAGCTAGATCTTATATAATAGCTATAATAAGAGGAATTTTCCCTATCACGTGACCTTTCCATCCCAAATTTAGTGTGATCCGTCTGTCTCACCCTTTCGTGCATGTCCCACGGTTTTGTGCCCAACTAAGCTTGCTTAGTTGGCCCCCCCCCCCCCGGCTCGAGCCAACGGGTATTACTAACGATAGCTCCAATTGCCCTGATCCCCTTGTCGTGACCATCTTGGAGGCACTGAGGAGATAAACCATTCTGGAGTCGAATTGCGCCCGTAAAATGCCATTATTCAGGTATACAATCTCCCATACCATCTCACCCTGTCCCTCCACTTAACTCATCATGTACCTGCAGTTACTTAACCGCCCTTAGTGCTAGACCTTACTCTGCGATGGCGGCATGCCAATCTCCGTAGATGAAGCAGCCTTCAAGTCCCCATCTAATAGAGGTCTTCTTCCCTTCGATGAGGATATGTACGACAGAGCGGCGACAACGAGCAGCCCTGCGCCTGCAATCGGACGCCTGCATCTCGTGTTAGCAGATGGCACGTCTGAGGCGGATTAAAACTGTACCAGTTTCGGTTGAGGGTCTCACGGAAGTGAGGGTTGGGTGGTGGGGTCTGCTGACTTCCGGGGCCGCCGATGTCGCCATCGCTGCTGACGCCGGATTGCTGCCGGACCTGGAGAACTGGGGCCGCTCTGGTAACGGGACGAATATAACAGCGGAGTATGTTAACAGAGGCTCGAGGGACGGCCATGTTGAAATTGGGAGTTTCTGAACCGACTCGATTGAGACCAGAAGACGCGTAGGAAATGAAGGAAATTAGATTTGATCGAGTTCCTGGAGAGCGTATTATTTGGCCTTCCCATCGAGATCACGTGGATGGCCTCGGAAGATTCATCCTATGATGGAGAAATGACGTCCGCTTCCCCCGCAAACTCATCTATTGTGAGTGGCTCGTCCCTCTTGCTTTATTTCTGCCTTTGGCTCGCCACCTCTTCGTTTCTGCCTTACTTGCGCATCTACCATGTTCTGAGCACTGAGATCCTATGGGTCAGCTGGTCGTACTCGCTCGTTGTCTAACGTGTATTTCTAGAGCTATGATGGACTTTGTTGGGCTACAGCCTCCAAATCCTTTCTCTCTAGCTACATGACAGGAACGAGATGTAGTATAAACAGGAGGTTAATGGACTTTCATCCTGTTAATAGTAATGTCTTTTGAGGTGAATTAATGCTGGATAGGAAGAATTTGGCTGGATTGATTGCTCTGCCTTATGGATAAAACTCCTCTTTATCGTCAATCATGGTCTTTGTTGGCTGTGCATTATTCGGTTCTAACCCCAAGGTCCCAGGAACGAAAACCTCATTCGCGTTCGCAGCCTCCTTCAGATCCAACTGTTAATATCTTGCACCATCACTCTGCCTGCGACTGTTCACGACACCACTGCGCTCCGTAGTCTGGGCACCTGAGCTACCATTTCGGCACCGTGTAATATAGACCAGGCGGTTGATGATGCTAAACTCGAGCTTTAGCTTAACACTACCTCCTCAGTGCCCATAAGCCTCAATTCTCATACTAACAGCGGGGTCGGTCTAATTAAAATGCCTCAAACAAGAAGTACTTCCTTGCCCACCTAATTTCTAGTATAATAAAAGTACTAGCAATTCCCGTTGTTACAGAGAGGAACCTTTTATATACTTGTCAAACCGCCGGATGCCAATTAGCAGGGCATTTTGGTCAAAGGAGCTGCTCTTCCTAAAATAGAAGAGTTATATAATATTTTACCCCTCTTTTAGAGATTAGCTAGGCTATATTAGAAAGGCCCTAGTCAGGTAGTTCAATTAATTAATAAACGGTTCAACAATACTACACTAATAATCAGTCTGGCCCCTTCTTACATTACCGTCATCCTCCTTAAGAGGCCTCCTTTTTTAGCCTTTTAACCTTACTTAGCCTTGCTGAAAGCCCTAATAAGCAAAGCA
This sequence comes from Fusarium redolens, assembly GCF_020744475.1. Taxonomy (NCBI): domain Eukaryota; kingdom Fungi; phylum Ascomycota; class Sordariomycetes; order Hypocreales; family Nectriaceae; genus Fusarium; species Fusarium redolens. The sequence continues at coordinate 50,049 of NW_025763702.1, read as the reverse complement.
ATCCGACCTTACAGTATTGAGCACTTATACCTTCCTCACTTATAATAAACCTTTTTTAATTAAAAGATAGCCCCGCTTAGCAAGTATATGTATTTAGAACACTGTGTACAAGTTTTGTAGCGGCTTGATACTAACGCTCCTATGTATCTATCCTGCTTATATAAGGTAGCAGTATGCTAGACTTGCACTATTAACTTGTCTCCACTTCCTGGCATTCACGCCCTGATTTTTAGCCAATAACAGTACTTATTAGTACTTCCCTCACTGAACCAGAAATTACTTATAGACCTAGAAGAGTGTTACAATCCTCGCGGCTACATCACGTGCACCCTACAAATTTCCTTTAATTAACTAATAACTTATACTTTCTCCTTATTTCCATTATAAGCCGCTTAACAAGACTTAGAATTAGACTTATAATTTATATATATATATTAACTTATTATTATAAGTTATTATAAATATATAAAATATACTTAATAGCACTTTTATAAATTTTAATTTACTAATTATTAATATAACTTTAATATATTAATTAAGCCTAATATATATTAAATCTACTATAAAGAAATATAATACTTTAATAATACTTAGTATATATCCTATGCAATCTGCTAATAATAAACCTAGCATAGCTTAGTTTAACATAGTTAGGCCTAACTATTACAAAGAGGGCCGAATTCTGAAAAATCATCTGCTTACAAGGTAGCGCCAAGTACCCAAAGGTCCCCACCTAGACTTTATAAAAACCATATTAATGTAGAGTAAAAGGTGCAAGTGCTCAATACTGTATCTTCTGGCAGACAAGAAGGTGCTCTTTTTGCTATATTTGCACTCTCGCCACTCCATTTAAGTTATATACGTTATTAAATTTGGCTAGGGCATATTTAGTTAAGCAATATAACTATTAATAAGAGCTATATTAGGAAGGAAGGTCTTATAAAGTGCCTGACAAGGGCCGCGGCAGAGGGGATAAGTATAGGCATAATACAACCTCCTTTAGTTGCCTGGGTTAATATAATTCATTTTATAATAATAGAAATTAATATAAGCTTAATTAACTTACTATTAAAAAAGTACTATATTAGCTATGCTATTAGGGCCTTTATTAATAATCTCTTTCTTTAATAATTATACCTCTTATTATTAATAAAGACAGTTAAAAGAAATAATATAAAAACATTATCCTTTTAAGTAATTTAATTAACCTAAAGAAGAAGAAGATAAAAAATTATTAGCTAAATTATATAAAAGAATATTAAGTCTTCTTACCTAGTTATTAGCTATTAAGATAACCTTAATCTTATTAAATTAAAAGCCTGACTTCCCTGCCTTATTGGCCTTTTTAGCATCTATAAGGCTTTTATAAATGCCACAACTAGGCCATGCTAATAAAGGGAGCAGAAGAGGTCTAGTAGTAAGAAAAGATTATTTATAAATATATAATATATTAACTCTAGTAATAGGTTAATAAGAGCAATAATAACACTTTAAGTTAAATATAACGCCTTTATCTTATCCCTAGCTTTTATAATAATATAAATAACTTTCTTAACCTTATTAGCCTTATTAAAAGCTCTCTATTAGCTGCCTCTCTCCTTGCCTTTCCTTATCCCTTATTATAATATTAGGTTCTTCTTTTTAATATTAATTAAATTATATTTTATATTAGGCTAGTATTAAATCTACTTTATAAAGAGGCCTAGTTAGGTAATTAACTAGACTTTAAGGCCTATATTAATAGGCTTATTAAAGGCATATTTAAATTACTTATTTCTTTTATTATATTAAATTATACCTTTATTTATAATAAGATATAAGCCTAGGTTATAAAACTTTATTATTATAAATTTAATATATTAAAAGTATTACTTAATATATTAAAAAATAATAAAAAGGTTATTATTATTAATAAATTTAATATAATTAAAAAGCTTAAAGTAATAATAATATAATTAAAATTAATTATAAGTTATTATTATAACCCTAGTAGTTATCTTATATATATCTTATAAAAACTATATAAGGTGCTAGCCTTAAAAGGACTTATAAATGCAATATTAGCTAATTACTAGCCCTATTTCATTAAAATAATAATATTAAAATATAATAATTTAGAAATATAGCACTTTAGGAATAACTAATCCTAGGACTTATTATTCTTTATATAATTACTTTAATATATAAATATATTTATTAGTACTTTTATAAATTCTAGCTTACTAGCTATTAATATAGCTTCTTTACCTTAATAAGCCTAAAAAATAAATATAATATCTAATACTTACTTTTATATTAAGGATTATATTATTATATATACTTTTTATAATTTTATAGTTATATTAAGAAGATAATAAGTATTATATAATATCTTAAACATTATACTTATTATGTCTTTATAAAATTAACTTAACTTATTATAGCTATATACTATTAATATATTTAAGGAGCATCTTTATAATTAAGAATAAGTTTCTTCTAACCTTAAGCTTTATATACCTTTATATCTCCTCTTAGGTTAAGATATTAAAGTAAAATTAGTATATATTTTATTCTTTATTATATTAGCTCTAAGAGACTAACTAAGGTATTATATATATTTAAATATAATAATATTAGTTAGTACTATAAGCTATAAATAAAGGTATATTATTATTTTATAAGTAGTATTTTAATAGGCCTAAGTTATAAATTAAATTAATAATAAATTATAATAAAAAAATAAATTATAAGATATAAATTAATATTAAAATAGATTTAATACTTACTAATTATTTAATTATGCTATAAATTATAGTTTTATTTACTTTATATATATTTATTTATTATAGTTAATTCTTAATAGATTTTAATTATTATTTTTTTATTATTACTTAAATTTAATAAAGATATTTATAATTCTACTAACCCTAGCCTTACTTGCAATACTAAGTTAAAAAGGCCAAGATAATATTCTTTTTTTTCTTATAATTAATATTTATAAAAACCTCTTTAACTTTATAAGTTATTTTAAGTTAAGTTAGCTATTAGCTATAATTAAAAGTAAAAACTTAGCTTAAAATAATAGGTATTATTTTATAATAATTACTTAATATTATATAATATAATTTAAATAAAAGCTATTAATATATAATAATTATAATTTCCTAAGAAATAAACTAGTTTATATTAGGTTTATATTAATAAATAAAATATAATATAATATTAGCAGCTGTGATGCTGTTAGCGGTTGCGGCCAGAAGAGGGAAAGTCGGGTCGGATGACTTACTGCGGAAGCGTGATGGATGATTGAAGCGTGACTTTGAAGTGGGTTGAAGGAAGAAGGTTGGGGCCAGCTGATGGGCAGGTAAGGCTTTTCAGCTGGCATATATACAGCTAGGTTCAGGCTGCAATTGAGGCAGCTAACTATGATGATTTGACTTAATAAAGCTTTGCTAGCTATAGGGGCAATAAATATTTAAACTATATTAGACTCTAAAGATACTTAGATATACCTTTTAAGGCTAACTTATAAACTTAAAAAAAAAAAATTTTTTAATATAATATTAAATTATATAAAGTATTATATCTTTTAATAGTTAATAATATATATTAGGCTTATTAAGGTAAAGAAGTTATATTAATAATTAATAAGTTAAAATTAATAAAAGTATAAATAAATATATTTTATATATTAAAGTAATTATATAAAATATAATTAGTTTTAAGGGCAAGTTATTCTTAAAGTAATATATTTTTATATTATTATATTTTATTATATATTATTTTAATATAATAAAAATAGTAATTAGCTTATATAGCATAAATAAGTCCTTTTAAGGCTGGCATCTTATATAGTGTTTTTATAAGGTATATATAACATAATTACTAGAGTTATAATAATAAGGGTTTTTACTTTTAGTAAAAGAGGAATAAATAAAAAGGATAAAGTAAAATTAAGAGTAAAGAAGATATTAAGGCTTAAATAAAATAGCCTATATGTTATAACTCTAGCAACTCCGTTATATATACCTTACATTTTCCTCTAATTACTATAGCCCTTATAGAACTAATTAGTGCTAAGCACTAATACTTAAAGCCCATTTATTATAATTAATACTAATCTTCTATAATTAATATTAATTTTATAATAACCTTACTAATTACTATTTATATTTAGTAATATATAAATTATTTTTTAATACTTTTATAAATTCTAATTTACTAGCTATTAATATAACTTCTTTACTTTAATAAGCTTAAATTATATTGTTAATTATTAAGAAATATAATACTTTATATTATTTAGTACTATACCTTATATTATTTGCTAATATATACTTAATATAAACTAGTTTGTTTCTTAAGAAGGTTTAATTATTATATTATAAACTTTATATAAGTTATAAAGTAAATAAATAGAATTAGAAGTATAAGTTTTTATAATTAAATAAAAAGTTATAATTATTAAATAAATTAGTATAAAGTAAGTTATAAAAAATAAAAGTAAGTTTATTAAATACAGTAACATTATTTAATTTTAATAATATATATTATATAATTATTAATAAAGTTATTAAGAATTTAAAAAGAAGTTCCCTTAGTAAAAATAAAGACAAATATATATAAATAGTATTTAAGACAAGTAATGCTATTTTTAAAGAGGGGTAGTATAATAGTAATAGTTTCCTGAGGGATAAACTAATTTATATTAGGTTTATATTAATAGAATTATAAGGCAAAGGCTAAGTAAATATAAAAAGTTATGTCTCTTATTAGTTAAGTAATATATATTAGACTTATTTATATAAAGAAGTCTTATTAATAGCTATTAAGCTAAGTTCTAACTAGTATTAAGTAAATATTTATATACTTATAAATATAAGTAGTAATTAATAAGGTTATTACAGGATTATTATTAATCTTAGCTAGATTAGTACTAATTGTAATAGATTAGTTATAATTAGAAAGGCTTGGTACTAATTGGGCTTAGTAGGGATCTTAATAATTAGAGGAAAATATAAGGTATATATAACAAGATAGCTAGGGTCGTAATAAGTAGTATATATAATAATATAAAGACTGTTATTAAATTTGCTAAAATTTAGTAATTTTAGTAATAAGCTTTTTATTATAGTTAATTAACTATAAGCTTTATTAGTAATAAAAAACCTTATTTAATATATTAAATTTTAATTACTATTATATAAATTATAGAACTCTAAGGTATAATCTAATATATATATTATTTATATTAAATATAGGTTATATAACTCTAGTTATATAACTTCTTTATTATGTTTCCTTAATAAGGAAATTAAAGTTTATAATTTAAGCTTTATTATAAAAAGTTAGCCAAATCCCTTTACTTTGCTTAAGTAAGCATACTAATTAAAAACTTAGATTTTCTTATTATATTAATATATAATATATCTTAATTAGATAATTAGAATTATAAATATATTATATTATATATAGCTTATATATATATAACCTTTTTAATAAAGTTAAGTATTAATAAGTTTAAAGTAAATTTAATTTACTAATAATTATATTTATAAGTTACTTTTTATATAACTTATTAATAAAGATATTAAGAAAAGCTATCTCTTTTACTATTAAAAGCTACTTTTCCTAGAGGCCTTTTATTAAGGATTTTAAATTATATAGCTTATTATTAATTTAATTAAGAGATAATATATTAAGTTAATAATATATAATTAATTATTTAAAATAAGCTATAATTATAGATAATTAATATAATAAGCTTAAATATATTGTTTATAAAAAAGTCTTTTATAATAATAAATATTATTATATATATTATATAATAATTTTTATTATTAGCTACCTTAAGATCCTGTTTTACAGCAAGGGCGAGATTATAGCTAGTTATATAATAATTATTAGCCTCTTTATTATATAACTTTAAGCTATTTTATAATATTAAGATAATATAGTTATTATACTATTAATAAAAGATTTTAAAAATTATAAAAAAGTAAATTAAATAATATACTAATTAGTTTATAACTTAATCCCTTAGTAATTAGGCTTTAGCTAACCTTTAAATAAAACTATAATAAATAATAAAAATATACCTTTTAAGGAAGTTAAATAAAAAAGATTATAAAGTTAGCTACTAAGAGATCTTTAGTTAGTATTTATACTACTTAGTTAAGGCAGTAATTATATTACTAAGATAGTTAAACCTAATATTAATATTTAACTATTAATATACTAATTTACATAAAGGCTATAATATTTAAATTATTTTTAAAAAAAGTTAAAAGCTAAAGATTATATTATATAGTTAAAAGCTGTAAAAAAAAATAGATTTTTATTAAGTTATATAGTATTTTAGCAATAATCCATCCTTAAGGAATATTATATATCCTGCTTATACTATAATAATTACCTAAGAAAGGTAGGGAAGGTAGCCTTTTACAGTCTTATACTGCTTAAGGAGATAGCAGACGCTAACTGTTAGAGGCATAAAACTAAAGCAGGGTAGGTCTTCGAGGTCCTTAAGCACTGAAGAGATGCGAATGCCTAGAGGAGACCCATCCTACTGCTGCTGGCGCTGGGGAAAGTCGTAGAAGTGGTGGAAAGACTTGCACACCTGGCTAATATATTTGGCCTATTCCCTTCCCTCTACCCGAACTGTAGGGTGCGGAAGAAGCGATTAATTAACATTACGTCGCAAGAAGTAAGCATCATTTGTAGTGTTGTGGAAAAGTCATCAGTCGCGTGGCCTGTTGTGTTACATGCTTCTAATAGGGGAGAGCGTAGAAAACCTACTCCCTCCTGTAAAGCCGCCCGGCCGGCTTTGGCTATACCTAAACGACCCCGTATACCCAGTGCTCCGTCCAGAGACCTTCCCATGAGTACAACTGCGCAAGCCAAGGGGCTATAATGGTACCATCCCATATCAGGTACGACCCATTCAGCCGTATAATATAAGTTTGCACCCTAAGTTAGACACAATAGATAGTGGGCCCCTGTCTTTTAAGCTAATCGTATCAGTCCTCTCCGACCTCCATAGTATCTCGGATCACCGTGTCGGTGTAGAGGGGACACCAAGGTATGCGAGCCCGTGCGGGTTCTAGTGCGAGTCGAGACTGCCTGCTAAACTTCCCACTAGTTATTGCTATAGTGCGATAGCCCACAGTTGACCCCGCTCGCGATCACTCTATCTACTAACTAAGTTAATTACTTCCAATGCATTACTCGGCCATGGGGTGTTATGTCGTTAGGGATGTGTGATTCGCGACAGGCTTTGACACTGATATATAGTGGTTGCTGGGCTCAAGGGTGCCACGAAGGTTTCCGCGACAGGACATAACCTTAATTAGCTCACAGCCACTACACAACGGCCGCAGCACTGCAGCTACTAACATCAGACACCACGAGAAAGCCCGGCAGCTTCCGCCAGGCGGACTCTCTTGAGCAGGATGTAGTGTGATGACTAGAATCCTTTATCTTCATGATCGGAGCTAGCCATCAGGCTATTACACCTAGTCAACGGAAGTTCCCAACTCGACCTCCAATGTCGATGTCGGGGCTGGGGAAGCCTAACTTGTCACCTGAAGTCTCGATATCTGGCTATTCGGTTCCTTGCATTCTTTTTCTCAATTTAACCAACCCTTATACCTGAGCTTTTAACCCTTTCTTGCGCTTCTATCCATCCTGCCGTTGTTGCGACTGGACTACTCCTGGAGTCCCCTCAACTAATTGTCTTGCCCGCCCGTGACAGGGAGGTTTCGCCTCTTCTCTTACGAGCAAACCGCCCGCGGTATCCCAGTCTTTCCTTTACTTGAAAGCTGGTTTGTTAGGTCCAGAATTACCTAACATGGGGAAAAAACGGGCCTGCGATGCCTGCCATAAAAGAAAGGTACCAACTCCCACCAAGAGCGCCGTATCCCTCATCCCACTCCAAAACTGGCGGCTCACCGTTCTCTCCCTTCTTCCCACTGCCTCCTTTTGCCCTGAAGATAAAAACCTAGGTGCCGGTACCAAGATCAAAGTCAAAGTCATTAGCTCATTCAATGCTGGGGAACAGATTCACTGTGACTCTGATACTGCAGGGGCGCAATGCGACTGGTGCATCCATCACAGTCTTAAATGCACGTACGATCGTGTTGTAAGAGGGAAAAAGGAGCCAAAGAACTCTAGGTAAGTAAAAACCTCTGACAAACTCGGACTTTCTTGCTGTACACAAAGCCTGTATTCCCGCTAACCCTTTTTGTTTTCTTTTTTCTTTACTTCTAGGCCAAGACTTACGTCAGAGAAGAAGCTGGCTGAGCGCCTTGAGCGTATTGAGAACGTCTTAGTAAGGGCCGTCGCCCTCAGAAACAGCATAGAGTCTAACTCCCCCACTGCTTCTGGTTCCACCACCCTGTCCCCATCGACGACAGCCCAAGTCTTCGATGAAAGTTCCTTGAGCCTTGGTGAACAGTTTGCCGCCTACGAATCAAATCATCCTTTCTATGCCACATCCCCTATTATGTTGAGCACCAGCAGCCTTTCAGATGGAGAGATGCACCTTGCAGGATGTCCTCTGGGCCACATCATCTGTCACAATGGAATACCGCTGTTCTCCGAGGAAGGTCAAGCGTGGGTTTTCTCCCGAACTGGCGAGGCAACAGCATTTCAGAAACTGAAAGCCTTCGACAAGCGCCAGCAAGTTCAACCACCCAGCTTGTCACTCTCGTACCTCCATGGTTCTCTCGAGCAGCTATATGAGTTACCAGACAGGAGCATCGTTGAACAGGGGATATATTGGTTCCAGAATTCTGCATTCAGACTGGTATTCCCTGCAATTGACACTGTCCTATTCCGAGACACTGTCGCAATGGCCTATGAGCCCTGCGAGGGACAGCTGTCTCTAGAACGCATTAGCGCTAAAGGCTGTGTCCTGGCCTTCCTCGCCATCATGTGCATTTTCAACGGGGACTCGACGTGGCGCCCCATTGTGGATAGCGATGAATGTGCTGTCAAAGCGCACTATTTACTATCTGATATGGTCGAGAACGCGAATATCGTGACCCTCCAGACTGTCTTTATGCTGGTAAGTATCGGATCCCTGTCAAGCATAGGTTGACTGGCTAATAGCTTATTCTACGTTAACAGCACATGCATCAAATATTTTCTGGTCGCTTATACTCTGCTGCTATGCTACATGCAATTGCTTGCCGCATGGTTTTCAGGCTTGGTGGACATATGCAGACAAATATCAAGCCCTACGGAGCAGAAGTTAGTCGGCGGGAGCGAGAGGTGCGCCACCTCCGCACCATCTTCTGGCTCTGCTATATCTTCGATCAGGACACGGCGTTACGGACTGGCCAACCCCCCATCATGTGCCAAGAGCACTGCGACCTCACTCTGCCGGATAGATATCTGGAAAATTGCTTTTGTCGTCCAGCCTTGAGCGACGGCATATTGTCCCTTTCATTTGCGGACGAGAGCCTGTTTCCATATCTTCCGGGAGACTTACGTCTTGGTCAATTAAAGGGAAAAACCTTTCGACTACTCTACTCTGCTCAGGCCCTCGGGAAGTCCGACACAGAACTCCTCCATGATATCCGTGAGCTGGACAGTGAGATCGAGAACTGGCGGTTATCTATTCCACTCAAATTTCGACCTGCGCTCTCAGTTTCTCGACATCCACAGTTTGCACCAGAAATTAAATTGCCACAGAGCATGCAGCACATCGTTTTGCACCTGGAGTACCATCATCTCATGGCCACGATTCACCAAGCAAGTGGCAGATGCTGCCCTGTCAGTCCAGGTGCGAGCTTTCATGAAGGTGACAGAAGCGGCGCTATTGACTCAAGCCTAGCGCTGGCTTTAGAGGCGAGTCGATCGACACTGTATTATCTTCAAGCAGCGGTTGATGGGCTTGCAGGTGAAGCTTTTTGGTAAGTGAAACGCACCTCGATTCTGTTACTTTTCCCCTGCTTCATTCTCCTTTGAGACGATCAGGACGAGGCAGTTGAGCCTACCCAATGGTCCACAAGCGCATTCTAACGGTCAGTCCTCAGGATTATTGTCTTCTATCCCACAGCTGCAATGATCGCTCTATTCTTCAATGTCCTACAGAACCCGGAAGATATGCAAGCGACACTAGATCTGGAGCTACTTCGCTCCGCAGCAGATCTCATCAGAAGAATGCCAATACGGAGGCTAACAGAATACGAAATTGAACACTTCAAGATGGTAGATGATTTCATAGCAGAGCTGGTACGGCTGGGTATTTGTGCGATTTCCAAAGCAAAAGGTGAATTGGAACGAGAAAGTGAGACGTGGGTACCAAATGAACATGAAGTTGAAACATGAAATAAGGACCTAAGATTGGGATATAAAAAGGAATCATAGTATGGATTAAACCTTCTATTCCCTAACCTATAAGTAGCTTGCTTATAGTGTATTTCTATGCTTTTCAGTACGGCTTTGGAAATCTTGAGTGCTGTAGTTGGATGCCACGAATCGTGGGATGAACAATTTGGAAAGACCGCAGCTTTGTGATTTTGGACGAAAGTCCCTTACCCGCTTTCTCGCTGTATCCCCTTTTGCATGGCTCCTCTTGCAGCTCAATCCTTGGCTTGTAAATATACTTAACCACAATGCAAGCCCCGGTGACCGGCTGGTTAACTATTAACTTCACCTCGCGCGAGCTAGTTGGCTGTTGGTAGCGAGTGGCAAGTATATGTGGGCGGCTCAGGTGGGGACTGGTTAGGCAAGCCCTTAGGAACTGTCATGAATGAATGGCATTTATTTTGCCTATGAGGATTAACCTCAACCTCGTAGGGTTAGGTGCGCTAGGCTATTTACGGTCCATAAGTTTAATCGTTTCGCATCTCCTAGAAGCCCTGTATTCTTTCTTATCTACTTGTATGTCTCTCCTCGGTTGCTTCTATGTGATAGGCCTGCTTAAGTGGTATTATCTCCACGAGCTTAGCAACTTATACTTAGCAGCTAGAGCATAGTTAGCCAACTTAAGTCTATTTCGTATTAGTATCGCTAGATTTAACCGCTAATTACTATTATTTAATAAGTTATCTAGTCTAGTTTGCATCCAACTCTCCTTGTATCTTTGGCGAACCTAGTTGCCGCCTGTACTACCTGTAGGTTAGGTGCCGATTTTGGGCTATCTTATACGGCATTTCCTTCGGGAAAGGACGAGATATTTCCAATCATGCTTGTCCAACTAGCCACATGCCTTCTCGCTGGGCGTCCTATTTCGTAAACCGGAATTGCTAAGACCCTATGACTAAGATTGTCCGATCTGCTGGTGGCTGGGACGTGGATAATATGTAAGGAGCTCTGCTTCTCAGGCAAATGTAACTTAGACCCTTCAACAACACCTTCGACTCCTGCAGTATTGCTTTAAAGAAAAGTTTACTAGGAAGTGGGGACTCGATCTCGTCTTCCTCGACCTTTCTCCCATGTTTTCCCCATTCATCCTCAAGAAATTTTACAGCCAGCTGGAAGTCAAGCAAAATCTTCGAGGCGCCCACAAGTACACACACCGTTCTAGATCCTGGTGAAATGAGTCACCCCCAAATGAGAATTCGTATATCGTCCACGCCTCGCTGGTAACCTAGTCTTAATTACTAAATAGCTAGATTTACTCCCGATTAGTATGGTACGGAGGCCGCCGGCAGGGTGCCAAACAATCAGCTCAACGGAGATCAATTATGAATGGCACCAGTCAGTAAGTGAGAATTATCTTAGGAACAAAAGAAATTGAACAGCCATGTGTTCGGGCACGGATATCTAAGCTATGATGTTAGGACTGAAGTCCTTGATACAAAAAGCCGGATGTGAAACGGGAATCACGGCTCCAAGTACAGACCGCGTTTCATATCCAGTCGCACAAACCGCGTGGTGGTATGCGACATACATATAAGGAGGCATCGTTACCAACCCACTGGCTAAGTTCGCTGTAATGGATATGCATCCGCTAGAATCCCATCTCTCCGCAACAAGCTCTTTACTCCCTAGCGGATGATTCAAGTGAGAATAGGAGAATAAGTTTACTACCTTTGACAAAATATAAGAATAGAGGTCCTCACTTCGCCTCGACCGTGTGTAACGCCCGTTTCAGCCTGCTCTCCATCGGCTCATACGGCTCATTCGCCTCTTCTCGCGCCATGTCGTTGATCCAGCGCTCATTTGGCTGAATGCTTCTTCCTTTGGACAATTCAGAAGCCAGATACAGCCACGAGAGCAAGTTCCCTACTGTGCCTACTTCATCGCTGACGTTCGTGGACGCGAACTCACTCATACGATCGTAGAGCTTTTGGTCAGTCCAGAGTTGGAACAGATGGCCAGCTACAGCATCTGTATCGCTCACGTCTACGAGGAACCCGTTCTTGCCGTGCTGGATCTGCAGTGGGATTCCACCGGCCAGCGTCGCAATCACGGGTTTGCCCTTATGCAGAGCCTCCGACACCTTGATCTCAAAACCCTCACGGGTTGAGAGCTGCAGGACAATTTTCGCCTTGGACAATAGTGCGTTAAGCATCTGATCGCTCGGACCAATACGCACGATGCAGATGAGGTGCTTGAGATGATTGAGATGATGGTTGACATACTCTAGGGCGGTGTCATAGACAATGGTGCCGTCTGGATCATCAACTGACCCATGTCCGCAGATGAGCAGTTTGGGCGGTCTCCAGTCGGGAAGGGAAATGCAGAGGAGGTTGTGGAACTTTTCGTATGAGACGAGCACGTCAAGTATTCCTTTGGAAGGGTCGAACCGCGCAATTTGGGCGATATATTCCTCTGGGGTTGAGTGAAAGGTCAGAGCCACTCATAAAAGGCATCAAGGGAACAATCTCAGAGGTCCTTACCTTCTGGGAACTGAATTGTGGGCATGTACTGCTCTCGGCATTGGGAATTGAAGATTCGCCCATAGTAGGAGATTTCCCAGTCATTCATAGGTTTGGTCAATCCGTCTAACCTAATAATGGGTGAGCTAACAATCACAAGAGTGCCCAGAGGTGCATCTCACCAGTCAGTTGACGCAGGCATGTATCCAACCGTCGACAAGGGAACGTTCTTTGGCACAAACGCACGCACAGGGTGGCTGATGAAGAGATCCGCTTGCTTGATGGACTCCCACAAAAGTTCCCAAGCCTCCGCCTGTGGAGTGCCCGGCGTGGCGACGAGATCGCTTCTAATCTGGATATGACTTCGGTAAATGACCGGTCTGTCTGGCGTGCGCTTTTTGATCATAGGGATCAAGAATGGCAACTGAGGGTCATCTATGATGATTATGTGGGCACCACCATCGATAGGATGAACCAGGGGGCCATTTCTCTGGAACCAGGGAAGTATTGGCAACTGAGGAAGTAGCGAGGCGTGCTTTTCCAACCACTCGGGAGCTGGAGGTCCGGCTCTCTTGAACCAGAAGCGGTCTGCATTCTCGTGGACCCAATCGCGAACAGCATCCCTTTCTTCCGAAGTGAAACACACGCCCGGGGGGCTACACCTTGAAGTATATTGTGGTTGTTCTTGGTGATGCGGAAAACGCCAGGCCTAGGTTTCGGGACATACCTACATAGCAATGAGAACAACAGTGTACGGCATAATATAAGCTCGCCGCAAACGAGCGGACCTGGGAGCGAACTTACCATTCCAAATCCACTCCGAGTACTTTTGCAAGCCGAACAAGGGCATGGCGCATCAGGGCAACACCGCCACCCTGCGGGGTGGCGCTGAAGAAGGCTATCTTCACGCGCCGTTTTTTGAGGTCGTTGGCAAACTTGTTGACCGCGGACCAAGTTGCCGACCCCACCGTCTTCTGGTAATCCAAGAGTCTCGTCAACTTGACGTGGAACGCAGCGTCGACTTCAACAACGCCCCGGCTGCCAATCTCTAGGGCTGGGGCTTGGCTGGGGCCAAAGAACCTACAACCAGTGAGAAGAGAGCAATTACTATGTTTAAGACGAGGGATGCTACTACTTGCCTTATACACTTTCTTGCCATTGACTCAGCCTGTTCGTCCAGCGATTTGAACGGCAATTGTTCATCGTAGGAACCCCAACTAACCTTCTCCTCCACCTTCCGAAGTACGATGGGTATGATGTCCAGCTCAAGCCAAAGACGAGCACACAAGTCAGGACACCGTTCAGCCAAGTCAGTCGACATGGCCAAGCCGATGAACTTCTCAGCATGGTCATGCTGATATCCTCTCGCTGTCACGATGATATGATCCGTAATCGCTGACCAATCTGGATGCAGGTTGCCGGAGGATATATCATGCTGCGCGTAGTCTAGCATGTATGAGCTGTCACGAACAGCGACGGCGATTGTGACTCTCCTATTGGTGAAGTGGTAACTAAGAGCAATGCCGGCGTATATGGCCTGTCAGAGTAAGTCAGTGAGATGCTCGTGCTTAATTTTTGTTTTCACCAGTGCCAATGGGCCAGTGTCATACATGGTATGGTGTCCCATCCCAGGTGTACTCTCCGAGGTCGCTTTTCAGCTGGCGTATCTGGTGTGCAGACGGCCGTCGCTGGAAGGTTTCGCAAGCGATAGGAGGAGCTGTGAGTGCTGACTGGTCATCCGCGCTCTGGTCACTGGGGTCCATGCTTAAATAATATAGCGGGCTATAAATCTTAAGTGCATAACATAGGTGGTTTCCAGGTAGTATACTCAGAGGCTTGGGCTTTGTCAAGATATATAGTAAAATATCCTGGCAATTTCTCCTTGTATTATTGGCTTTCTGATTCCACCATATGATTGGTTTCAAACTCTTTCGTGGCAGAATCGATGATAACTCTGATCTAAGTCTAAAATAGTGAACTGACGCCTCTGCAGTAGCATATGATCGGAGCGGAGGTCTCCCAGAAGTTGAAGTTTTGTTGACGAACAAACGTCTTCAACAGTCAAAAAGCTTGTCAGCGGGGATGGAGGCGTAATGGAACCCCCTCTGTGCTCGGCAGTGAACATATGAACGCCACGCTGACGGAGGAGTGGCATGACAGGCTGGTGGCACGATAGTGGGGTGATATAGCAGTAGGATGTCATCACCATTACACATCCCCCTTTGCTAAAACCACGTAGCCTAATTTTCCCACCTGTATTTTTATCTCCTCTCCTAGCGTTGGTATTTGTAGCCACCCCACGAGGGTCAACGACGAGGGGTTCAGGTTGAGTGAAAGGCGCCAAATGAACCGCATATTTTCCCATCCTAACTTGTATGGTCATAAACTCCAGCATTTTTTGGTTGCTACACACTGCAACCTAACATGATTTTGCAGTCGTACACAGTTTGCCTTCCTGAAGGGCCTTCTCTTATTGCCGCTGACACCTCACTTGAATAAACCTCCGGACCTCATAGCGGAGGCTTCAAGCAGCCCATAGGACAGCTCCAAGCAGCCGGACGGAAATGTAACTTCTTGTTATTATAAAGACCTTGAATGGCAAGAATAATATTTGACTCGTTGACTGATTGGTGCATGTTTTGTGGATAGGGAAACATAAATTAAATAAAGAGAGGCAAAGTGTCTTTTGGATATGTTGGCTTTACGGGGCGGGCTTAGAATCTCTTCCGAACTTTTATATGCCGGACAACGACCTCGAATACCTCGGAGTAATCTATGACCTCTACTTCCAACTGACTGTACCCGCTCCCTCTAAAATGGCATTTAGCGGTTTTGTGCATTATATCATACCTGTTCTCGTCCTTAGGGAACTTACCCGTGCAATAATTGTCTTCGGCCTCCTCAGCCGCCTTACTTACCTCGCCATTATTACTGGGGCGAGCGCCGGTGGACGGATCATCTACACCATGGTTGTCGCAGGCATCGCACTGTGTGTTCCATCTTTCTTTGCTCGCTCTTCGAAACTCTTTTCTTGAGCTTCTTGTTTAACCACTTATTATTTGTATTATGAATTATGACATTTTGTCTGCTCGAGTCTGTATGCCCCTCCTTCCCTTTATCATCATATTCCTTATGGGCAGACTACTAGCGGACCGCCTCTGCGCGCTAGTATTATGACTATTGGGGATAGTACTGGGGCTAGTACTTGTACTGTGTCTGGCGTGTCGTTGCCTTTTCGTTCATTGCCTGCGGCATTCGTACTCGGCGCCGTGTTCCCGCTTATCAATCCTTTTTGTCTCTCGTTCCCATTACCAAGGATCCCTATTCGCAGGAAACGCCCGGGAGATCTTCCACTCAGACACTTATCGTGAACACGAAAGCGACACCTTTGGCCCATCGCCAGTATAGGCTATTTTTGGTGCTGGCCGGCTGCATTGCGTGGGCTCACACCATGGCCTCAGATCATATTTTGACAGTCCCCCTTTAACTTTGAATACCTTTATCACGGGCCACGAGACAGCGGTCACAGAATCCACACGCCACTTACCCGTACAAGCATCAGAGATACCCCTGTCGGGCACCTTTCACTACATGAAGACAGATGTCAACTTCGCTGCCT
Organism: Fusarium redolens; assembly: GCF_020744475.1. Classification (NCBI taxonomy): domain Eukaryota; kingdom Fungi; phylum Ascomycota; class Sordariomycetes; order Hypocreales; family Nectriaceae; genus Fusarium; species Fusarium redolens. The sequence goes on along the minus strand of NW_025763702.1, from coordinate 33,615 downwards.
AGCTATTCAACCTGTACATGACAAGCTTGTCATATCATCGCTTCGCAGCGAATTAGAGACACTGCCAGGCATGCCTAGTACCGAGGCGCCCGAAGAGGCTCTTTGCGAATGGCTAACATGAGTGCGCGGTAACAATTGTTCCACGCATTGGGCTTCTTAATTTGACGCCCCATGTATGATTTCAGTACAGTTGCTAGAGGAGGTGCAGATGCACAGATGTTCATAGTGGAAGCTCGCCGAAAGCCAAGTATGCAAGGTGTTGTTTACATACAAGAAACTTTTCACTAGCCTTATTACATCCGAGTTGAGAAGAGCCTATTGCTACTGATATTTATCCTATGTCCCCCCAATTCGATGGCTATCTAATTCTCACAATTAAACATCCTTATGGATTTTTGCATGGATGCTTCTTGATATAATAACATTTCAGATACTCAATTGCCTTGAAATCTCTTCAAGATGACTTCATCTCAGGTGGACGGCGATGATATCAGGCTAGCGACTTCACAAGTCAATGTTAGGCACTCTGAAGAGATGCTGAACTACTCCGACGATGCATCATCTCATAATTCTGAAGGGCCCTCTAATTCCAAGGAGGGAGGAAGCAATTCCCGAAGCCCCGATTCTAAGATTTCCATCTCAAAGGCACGTCCAGGATTTCACCGGGCAGAAACCAGGTCTGTGATTGAGGACAGCGACAAAAACGAGATTTTTCGAATTGCGACGGCGCTTTCCGGTCGCCATTTCGTCTCCACTGCCGGTGAGGACCCGTCTCGCGTCCACACTCTCATTACTCATGACGAAGACTCCCCGGCCTTGGACCCGCAAAGCGATGAATTCAGTTTGGAGAAGTGGCTCCAGAATTTTGTGAAGACACTTCGCGAGCAGAACATCACGGCGAAGCAGACTGGTGTGGCGTTCAAGGACCTCAATATCACAGGCACGGGAGCTGCAGTCCAGGTCCAAGAGACGGTTGCATCGATTCTGCTAGCTCCTCTACGACCCGGCGAGTTTTTCAGCTTCGGAAAGAAGGAACACAAGCAGATTCTCAGAAACTTTGATGGACTGCTTAAAAGTGGTGAGCTTCTGATTGTGCTGGGTAGACCGGGATCCGGATGCAGCACTCTTCTCAAGTCGCTTTGCGGAGAGCTCTATGGTTTGAGTGTGGATGAAAAATCCATAATTCATTACGATGGAATCCCTCAGAAACTTATGAAGAAGGAGTTTAAGGGCGAAGCCATCTACAATCAAGAGGTAAGAGAAGTCGGCAGTCAACATTGTGAGGTGATGCTAACTTGGACGTACAGGTTGACCGACACTTCCCTCACCTCACGGTTGGCCAGACCTTGGAGTTTGCCGCCTCTGTTCGGACGCCATCTCAACGAATTAACAACATGAACCGCGAGGACTTTGTACAATATGTCGCCAAGGTTGTCATGGCCGCGTTTGGTCTCAGCCATACCTACAACACCAAAGTGGGCAATGACTTCATCCGTGGTGTCTCCGGTGGAGAGAGAAAGCGAGTATCTCTCGCGGAGATGGTCCTTTCCGGTTCGCCTTTCTCTGCTTGGGATAATAGCACTCGTGGTCTCGACTCAGCTACTGCCCTTAAGTTCGTCTCTGCATTGAGAATGGCTGCCGACATAGGCCGGCGTGCTAATGCTGTGGCAATCTACCAAGCCAGTCAAGCTATATATGATCTTTTCGATAAGGCCATCGTGCTCTATGAGGGCCGGCAGATCTACTTTGGCCCAGCAGAGCATGCCAAAGACTTTTTCGAGAGGCAGGGTTGGTATTGTCCCCCACGGCAAACCACTGGCGACTTTCTTACATCGGTCACCAACCCAATCGAGAGAAAGGCACGATCTGGGATGGAAAACCAGGTCCCGCGAACTCCAGATGAGTTTGAGCAATATTGGCGTAAGTCGCCTGAGTACTGCGTGCTGAAGCAGGATATCGAGGCGTACGAGGTTGAGTACATGGTTGAACGTCAGGGAGAGAGTGTCGCCCAACTTCGCGAGGTCAAAAACATGCAGCAGTCCAAACACGCTCGACCCAAATCCCCGTACACTCTCAGCATCCTGATGCAGGTCAAGCTCTGCACGAAGCGGGCCTATCAACGCATTTGGAATGACCTCTCAGCAACTGCAACACAATGTTTCGTGCTGCTCGTCATGGCTCTTATCATTGGATCCATCTTCTATGGAACGCCCGATGCAACTGCTGGATTCTATGCCAAAGGCTCTGTTTTATTTATGGCTGTTCTTCTTAATGCGTTAACGGCCATTTCAGAAATCAGCGGTCTTTATGCTCAGCGACCGATCGTAGAGAAACATGCTTCATTTGCTTTTTACCATCCTGCTTGTGAGGCTGCCGCTGGCATCGTGGCCGATATACCGATTAAATTTGCTACTGCGTCTGTCTTTAACATTGTGCTCTACTTTATGGCTGGATTGCAACGAAAGCCAGGCAATTTCTTCCTCTACTTCCTGATTACTTACATATCTATGTTTATTATGAGCGCTGTCTTCCGCACGATGGCAGCCATCACGAAGACGGTCTCCCAGGCTATGACCTTATCGGGAGTCATGGTCCTCGCCCTTGTTGTCTATGTCGGATTCACCATTCCCCCTCCAGAGATGAAGGTTTGGTTCTCCTGGATCCGGTGGATCAATCCAATCTATTATGCCTTCGAAATTCTTGTTGCCAATGAATTCCACGGTCGTCAATTTGTCTGCTCTAGTATCATCCCACCTTATACGCCTCTTGTCGGAAATTCGTGGATTTGCGCTGCTACTGGCGCTGTCGCTGGACAGGATTATGTGAGCGGAGATGCCTTCATTGCCGAACAATACGAGTACTACTACTCTAACGTGTGGAGGAACTTTGGTATTCTTTGGGCTTTTCTTATCGGTTTAATGGCTATCTACTTTGTCGCCATCGAACTCAATTCCTCAACAAGCAGCACTGCTGAGGCTCTTGTCTTCCGAAGAGGTGGTGTGCCGGCTCATTTGCGCGCAGGTCAAAAGCAATCTTCGAAAGATGAAGAGACGCCAGTGGATTCAACCAACGAGGGGAGCGCCAATGGTGGAGACGTCAAGGCAATCGAACCTCAGAAGGATATCTTTACCTGGCGCAATGTTATATATGATATCGAGATCAAGAAAGAGCAAAGAAGGCTTCTGGATCGCGTCTCTGGTTGGGTCAAGCCAGGCACGTTAACTGCGCTGATGGGCGTCAGTGGTGCTGGAAAGACAACATTGCTGGATGTACTAGCGCAACGTGTGAGCATGGGCGTCATTACTGGCGACATGCTTGTGAATGGCAAGCCTTTTGATGCCAGCTTTCAGCGCAAGACGGGCTACGTGCAACAGCAAGGCATGTAAGATGACCTGGGATTATGACATCTTCTGACACATATTTAGACCTGCACCTCGAAACTGCTACTGTCCGCGAGAGTCTACAGTTTAGTGCAATGCTAAGGCAACCGAAGTCCGTTAACAAGAAGGAAAAGTACGAGTTCGTCGAAGAGGTCATCAAAATGCTCAATATGAAGGAGTATGCAGACGCCGTCGTCGGTGTTCCAGGCGAGGGTCTCAATGTCGAGCAACGAAAACTCCTGACTATTGGAGTTGAACTGGCCGCTAAGCCAAAGCTGCTTCTGTTTCTCGATGAACCGACCAGTGGTCTTGATTCACAGAGTTCTTGGGCTATCTGCTCGTTCTTACGAAAGCTGGCTGACGCTGGACAGGCTATACTGTGTACTGTCCACCAGCCAAGTGCGATTCTCTTTCAAGAATTTGATCATCTGCTCTTCCTGGCTAAGGGTGGCAAGACTGTATACTTTGGAAATATCGGATATAACTCGCAAACCATGCTAGATTATTTTGAGTCAAAGGGAGCCCGAAAGTGCGGCAAGGAAGAAAACCCGGCCGAGTATCTTCTGGAAATTGGCAACAGCGGATCCAATAGTGAGGGCAAAGATTGGCATACCGTCTGGGATGAGAGTGAAGAGCGTGCGGCCGTCGAAACCGAGATTGATAGAATTCATGGCGAGAAACAGGCTGAAAAGGTAGCGGGAGAAGACGACTCTAACTCCCGGGCCGAGTTCGCAATGCCGTTTAGGTATCAAGTTCAGGAAGTTACCTATCGAGTTTTCCAGCAGTATTGGAGGATGCCTAGTTACATCTTTGCCAAATTCATTCTAGGTATCGCTGCTGGTTTGTTTATTGGATTTTCATTTTTTAAAGCGAACGACACAATGGCCGGAGTGCAGGAGGTCATCTTCGCTGTGTTCCTACTAACAACAATCTTCTCAACTCTCGTACAGCAGGCAAGTATTAATAAAACTGGTGGTGCTCAAGAGATGTCCTAATATGATTGATAGATTCAACCGCTTTTTATTACGCAACGAGCGCTATACGAGGTTCGAGAGCGTCCGAGCAAGGCGTACTCGTGGAAGGCATTCATTACGGCTAATGTTATCGTGGAAATTCCCTTTCAGATTATTACTGGAGTTTTTATTTACGCCTGCTTTTACTACCCTGTTATGGGCATCCAAAGCTCTGCTCAGCAAGGATTAATCCTTCTCTTTACCATCCAGCTCTTTATCTATGCCAGTACCTTTGCGCATATGACCATTGCCGCTATGCCGGATGCGCAGACAGCAGCCAGTATCGTTATCCTCCTTTCTCTGATGAGCACTATCTTTAGTGGTGTACTCCAGACTCCGTCTGCTCTTCCGGGATTCTGGATTTTTATGTACCGCGTTTCGCCATTCACGTACTGGATCGGTGGCATTGTATCGACGGCGCTTCATGGTCGACAGATTACCTGTTCGGAGAAAGAGACGTCGGAATTTAACCCACCTAGCGGTTTAACCTGCGGTGAATATCTTGAACCATTTCTCAAAGAAGCTCCTGGAACGCTGCAGAACCCTAATGCCACGGAGCAATGCCGGTATTGCTCAGTAAGCACCGCCGACCAATACCTTGCAGCCTTCCAGGTCTACTGGAGTGAGCGATGGCGCAACTACGGGATCTTCTGGGCTTATATAGGGTTCAACACCATCATGGCGGTTGTCTTGTACTACGTATTCCGGGTGAGGAAGTTGGGAAAACGTTAAGGTGAGGGGTGCGGATAAGTACTAGGTTGTAACAATCTACAAAGGCAGCATATATTTGCAGTGAGGAGGAAGCAACTGGACGTAGCGAATATGATGGTTAGTTACTGTGTAGTCGCAAGCATTTATCGAAACAGGTTTAATTAAAGCTGCGCAGGAAGTTTAGCTTGAAATTGAATAGGAATTTATTAAAAATGTGATACATTTGATGAAGGACCGGGTTGAGGTATGCCAGCTTGCTAGAGGGTATTATAAGAAGTATTAATATAAATTATTAAATTCTCCTGATCCTAAACTTCAGCAGATTAGACCACCTTAGTCACACGGTCTCATAATATATGGTACCTGTTGACTCATGCCGCGGGGCGGGGCGAGCCAACTAAGCAAGCTTAGTTGGGCCCAAAACGGTGGGACGGCACAAAAGGGTGGGACAACTGAAGGGCCCGGTTTTTGGTGCTCTTTAGGGCATTTTCAGTTCTTCAACACTCTCATCAGGTCAAAAAAAGTGAAAATTGTTGGCATTATGAAATGAAGCTTCTTGTGATGATATATTTGCTATTGACTGTATATGACCGGGCGAAATGACTGCCGCGGCGCCCAAACGGCTTCTTGATTGAGAACGACTTCTCATGCATTTCTCACCTAATTGAGGGGGGTTCTTGTTCATCGTAAAGTGCCTGAGTGGCCTCCAAGGCTTCGGCTTCCTCTATTATGCGATTTATGAAGGCATCATCATATCGGGCGTGGCGTTGAGGCGGGCATGGTGTTGAGGGTATCGTTGAAAGGGGGGACTCGCGGTCGGGTAGGCAGGGCGGCGATGAGGGCATCTCGAGATCTTCTTCATCAGATAGATCGATATCTTCATCCTCATCCTCATCGGCCGGCGGTTGTGTGAGCGTAAAATCGACGGTATCATCACTGCAGAGAAGGCGTGATAAATTTGCTGACGAGAGGGGCTTATCTGCAAAGCGTGCTTTGCGAATAGCCTCACGGGCTTCCGGGGCAAGCTGGGTATCGATTATAAAGAAATCCTCCTTTTCATTTAATTGAGAAGTCATCTCAGCTCGTGAGGAGTCATATGAGGCATATTCAACATCCTTCCCGGTATGTTCAAGCCACTGTTTAAACTGTAACCTCTTCTCAATGCCGTTGACGATAACCTCCTTCTTCTTCCGCCACTCATCTTTTATCTCTCGCATCTGCCGTATCGCAAAAGATCGAAGATTCCGAAGTTGTAAGCGCTGCTGCGCCTTATCTCCTGCTTTTACAAACTCAGTATGTTGTTCTCGAAGCTCCTCCAAGCTCATATTGTGAATATAATCTCCTACCGGTCGTGCTCGCTTGCCGCGCTTTCTTTGGTGATATCTCTTCTCGATACGCGCTCGGCGATCTTCAACATGATTCCTCACGATATTCTCAAGCACAATAGCTTCATTGACGATCTTCCGGACCGATTCTAGTCCCCTGAGCGTTGGGGAGCTCAGAATATCGTGATAGCGGTTGCCGACATCTCTTGCTGTATCAGAGGCCAGAGGAAAGCGATTTTCCTGCGGTAAAAGCGAAGATAACGCCGGATCAATAGCCTTACGAGTCTTCAGCTTCTTCTTTAAAAGATAGCTAACTGCAGGCACCTCAGTGGGCGGGAAAATTCCTGACTTTTCGAAGCCTGTGATGATGTGGGCCGGCGTGAAGCCTTCATCAAAGATCTCCTGAGATAACGAGGATTAGTATGTGAAAAGCGGGGTATTTGAGAGAAGGTTGAAGCTGATTACACATACCTTGAAGGAGCCGGCAAAGTCACGGCGGTTGAAGCTCAAATTTCCCTTCCGCAAAGCATCTCGCAGCCTTTTTTGGTGTACATTCTTTAACCACTGAAAAACACCAAGATCCATCGGTTGAAGTATGTGAGTTGAATGAGGAAGAAGGTAAGCAACGAGAATATTAAATTTTATACAGTATTCTCGAAAGGCGAAAGAGCCGTGACCGGAGAAGCCGTCAATAACGAGCAACCGCCACACGAGATCCTCTTCAGCCTTTCCTTCCGTGCCGGGAGGCCTGTCATATGAAGCGGCAGCATTAGAAGAGCTTTTTAGGTGCTCGTTACACCCAAACCACGCTTCAAAATCCAGCTGACGATGTTGAACCGCTGCAGATTTCTCCCAAGACTTCCGGTTGAAGTCTCTCGCCCACTCGAGCGTTATATCGCTATTCGAGAATGCCGTATCTGACTGTGCAAACCGCATCTCGAGATCTCCTTCTATATTCGCCCACTCGAGCGTTGGAAAGGCTTTGAAGATAAGCCACGGCGGAGTGGTTTCTCCAGCGGCGTTGCCCGTACCGATCACGGTACAAGTCTCTCGATCATTAGGGGAATATACCTCTGTTGCGGTCTTCTTCTTAGTACGTACAACGAGGCATTGTATCCGCTCTCGCAGTATTCCGACTCTAATACCTGCTTGATCAGCATTCCAAATTTCCGAGGCGCCGATTCTGTATCTCGTGATAACCTCATTGAGCCGCTTGAACCACTGCTTCGTCTCCTCCACGCCGGCTTCCTCATACTCATAGCGCGCTGCTTCCTTCGCCTTCAATATCGAGGTATCAAGCTCAGGATGATCATCACGGAAGCGCTTGTACCACATCTTCCCGACCGGCTCGGTGTCAGGATCACGGCGGCTTCTTATGGTGTTAACTGCATCCACAATCTCGCCTTTGGAAGCCGGAAGACCGGACTTCTGCATCCAAATAATGAAGCACACGATAGCCTCATCTTCATCATCCGAAAGAAGTCGCGGCCGGCCGATATTTGGCTGAATAACGAGCTCATAATCAAGGGTATTCGCATCTTCAAGCCGCTTGATAATCCGAGCAATAGACGACTTCTTAGAGCCGGGATATCGTCGTTCAGCATCGCGGAGAGAGAGAGCCTTCTTTGGCCCGTTAGAAGCATCACGAGATAAGCCCTTTTGGAGTCGTTAGCGTGAAAGAACAACTGCCTAAGCAGCTTGGAGGTTAGGATCTGATGGCATAATGCACTTAGACAAAATTAGTACTTTTTTCACTAATTGGCATCCAGATTTGAGTGGAAATCACATACAAAATCGATGAAATTCGCGACAACCGGCTGTGAGGGGTTGTCCCACCCTTTTGTGCCGTCCCACCGTTTTGGGCCCAACTAAGCTTGCTTAGTTGGCTCGCCCCGCCCCGCGGCATGAGTCAACAGGTAATACTGTTCGCGCTTCTTTCAACTATATTAAAAACAACATTCAAACTTTAATACCTGCGTGATATTTAGAATTAACTTCAAATTAATTGAAATTTCCTGGTTTATATCGCCCTAACGGTGCCTATAAATACATACCCAAATAGGCTATTTTAACTACTAATACCCCTACCAGTTTGTATAACTAATTTTCCTACTTAGTCGCCCTCTCTGATTTTTAGCGCCTTTGGATTTATATGGGTAAAGTAACCAAGGGGTCTAAATTGCGGCCGTTAATAGGATCAGCAGACAGGTTACATTGGAATGAGAGAGCACCAAAGGCAAGAGAGAGGGCTGCCTGCAGCTGACGGCGTGAATGTAATTGTTTACCGGTGTGCAATTGGGACGAGCGCTGACCAGCATGGTTTCCTCGTTGAAAACGAGATGGTGGCGTGCGTAGGTGGGTGTGATGAGAATTGAAACAAATTGTGCAGTCAACTAACTCATTAGCTAAACTTTTGATTTTTTATTACAATGGTCGCTCTAGCTCAGCCACTATCTCGCCCAGTCTCATAATTTCCGTCGATTGTTACCCCGGTACAGCGCTATGTTTTAGGTTTATAACACGACAACCCTTGTCCATGAGTAAGTAGCCTTAATGAAAGTGAACCCCTCATCATGATTGCTTCAGTCGCTGCTTAAAAAGCTCTGATAGATATATGTCTCGGGAGCTACTCTATTTAATCCACTGGCAGTTTGAGGGGAGTAGGTAGATTATAATCTATAGCATATCTTAGTATAGTAAGTCTACTAGAACCTATTATAAATTAAGTAGATTAGGTAAATTAATAAATATTTTTATTCTTAATGCTATAATGCTAATATTATCCCTAAAGCCCTTTTTTATAGGTGCCTTATTTTAACTTTAAGGTTTTATCCTTAGCCTCTTATTTTAAGTGCCTATTACTAAAGTAAGCTACTTTATTACTTACCTTTCTAGCTATTAATTTAATATTTAAGTTAATTAAAGATTGAGTTTTTCTTTAGTTATTTAAATAAAAGAGGGATTTAATTTGTAAATAATACTTACCCTTAGCTATAAATATAATAGTTTTCAAAAGGGTAAATTAGCGGTCGCAATAACAGGATTGGTTAGAATAGATAGTTGAATTGAGCTGCTTACCTATTTAAGTGACGAATGAAGGTTGGTCTCTTATACTTATGTTCCATATCCCTATATCATAAGCTGCAGTCTGCAGCCTGACGCTATTTGAGGCGTCCATGATCGTGAATAAGTTTGCAATGGTTGTAATCGTTGCCTTATTCCAGCAAACGTCTCCTACAAATACTTAGAGAGAGGGATAGAACAATGCCACGACGCGATCCTTTGTCAATGAGCAGACTTGCTTTTACACTGCCGTATAACTGGCTATAGGCTAGACAAGAGGTATCCAGTGAATTATGAAACGAATGGTATTTTGGTTTTCCATTTATCAAGGTCTGAACGTTAGTTTTATACAGTTAGAGTTTGTCGTTTTTGGCAGGTGTGTTTAGCTGCTGCTGTTCAAATTGAAACTGTTATATATTTAATCCTTTAGATAGTCTCCATCTGGCATAGAAAGCCCGTATCTAGGTAATACTATTAAATAGATAACTAGAAGGCAGTATACTATATGTTAAAGTCTAATTAATTTAAGTATTATAACAGAAAGCCTCAAGCTTATTTATAGTTAAGCTATAAAGTTAGAAATAACTTTTAAAAGTTAACCTATTACCTATAATTAACATATCTATATACTACATTTATTTTTAATAAATTAAGGCCAGGGTTCTCTGTAGAAAGGCATGATTAGCTACTGGCAATTGAATGATAATAGTAATGGCAGGGAGCAACGGGAATGTCAGCTTCTAATTACAGTAACTGCATATAGCGACTTAAGCATTGGGAGACTTAAGTCGCCTCAGGATACGGTGGATCATTTGATGCATTTAACTATTCGATGCGCGTTATTCTTTGGCCAAAAACGACTTCTAAACCGCGGTAGAACTCAGCACGGGATGATGCATGTTGCCTGGAGTCTTGTTCATCACAAATTGGCCAGAGTAATGCTCTACCTCTCAATACCTCTGATACAAGCTGAGTAGATGGCGGTCAGATGCCTAGAATATCAATCGTGTAAAACATTGTGCCATATGTATTCGGTTCTTAAAGTAACTTGATGTTTTATAGTTTATTATATGTTGATGAAGCAAGCTTCAGTTCTCTAACGCACGCCTTGAAACAACATTCGGCATCGTGCACATAGCAGCGCCACCCAACACGATTGATTAGGAGCCTTATAAGGTTGCTTGCCAATTATTGAAATCCCAATTCTGTTCCAGGAAAGGTTGCCCTATCTCTTCTACATCGAAGAGGCTCAAAAACCCGTGCTCGGGGTCGATAAAGTTCAGCCAATCACCATGTAACGGGGCTTGAAAGTATTTTAGTACGGCCATCGCGTCTTTCAGTCCGAAAGTATTGTGTGAAATGAGAGCAAACTTGTCGAAGGTTACTACATTTGTTTGATCAGATATGTTGCTACCATTCCGGGGTTATTAGTCTACTTACTGATGAGAAGTCTTGGCAGATACCAGAAGGTTGCGAACTGCTCTAAGAAGAGTCGAAGAATATTTTCTTGCGCTTTTACTTTAACTAAGAAGTCCGGCGCTGGACTGCTCATACTTGTATAGTGGAGGTGAAGGACTATCAGCGCTGTGTAAATAATGAAGCAAACGGCTGGGTCGACGCTTGGCGAATGCTGGTTGTCCCACTGCCTGACGACCGCAACTATGTCCTGGCAGTGCTCCAAAGTCTTATGCCACATAATCTTTTGTTTTTCTTCGGATTTTTCTGAGTGCAGAGGTAGGCAGATAATAAGACGAGAGATATGCAAGTGAAGAACACAAATCAATCGAGTATGGTATGCACGGTGAGACTCTTCGTGCAAGGCATCGCGTGCAATATTGAGATATCGGGGTGGTAACGCCAACCGTATCTCTGCGAGATGATTGTCGAGCATTGCTAGACGGTCCCGCAGGCGGTCGCAGGGGTTTTGCCACAATAGGCGGTAGAGGGTGGTGGCTTCCCTCAGAATCGTGGTCGTTACGATGTGGAGGTTGAAGTTTACATTATGGCCATGAGATGCGATCGCCCCGACCGTCTGCCACAACAACTCTGGTTGGTTAGGGAGGAATATTGGGGGCTTGCGACCCCTCTCTCGACCTGAATTGGTAATGAGAGACGTCCTGATGCTTTCGACATGAACGACGAAAGGACTCGATGCTGTGATGTTTGAATAGGAATCGAGACAGAAGATGCACCACCAGACGTATCTCCACTCATCTTTGTCATCATCATCATCATGTTCATCACAGCGGTCGCGGTTGTCAAGCTGGTGAAGGCCGCAGTAGTAAGCTTTGCGTGTGAGGTGGCCAATTCTCAACCACGCCTTCTCCCCCGGGTGCTCATGAAACTCATAATAGGCGAGCAAGCAAGCCTGCCTAAAATCATCAAGAGACCACCGCACTGTTGATGTTCCCGAGTCTAGAGCATTCCTTTCCCGGAGATGCCGTAAGCGCTCCTCGAGGCGTAAGCCACCGCAGAGCTGGCGTTGGCCAAGTACCTTGACAGTCAGCGCAAAGATGACGAGAAGGAGGTCTTTGTTGACAGCTCCTGATTCGAATTGCCGAAAAAACTTGTCTTTGCGGAAAAGAGGCATAGATGGATGGATATGATGAAAGAAATTATTCAGTCTGGCGGACCGTCCGTCCCTGTTAACAAAAGGTCTCGATCAAAGGGGAAGGGGTATTACAGTTCGCGATCTTGCTCAAAGGTCAAGGAAGAATCGTCGGCATGTGGCTGATATTGTGCCGGTGTCAGCCAAGAAGCTACCGTCTGCCAAAAGTCGCACGTTGATTCCGTAAGAACATCCTGGGGGCAAGAGATGGCGCCGAGATGCGCACTATCAAGCTCTGGGAGGTACACCTGATCAGTTTGCAGAGTCCGTGAAAAGACTTCTCCAGGATTATCTGGTACGGGTAACGGAGAGGATGGCGCTGCTATAACACAGAGAGTAGATAATGTTAGCTAGAAGTCAAGAAGAAGGTGCCTGAGTTCTCGTGAATAACATCTTACCGGCGCGTTTGCGAAATCCTCTTACTGGGCCCGGTCTCTTCCTCAGTGTGGAGTACACACAGATCCGCCCACTCGCCAGACAACGAGAACACGTGGGCCGCTTCATGTCGCCTACACACCTTTAGAGGAATTCAGAAACTCGTGGGTCAAACACGGTACAACACTTGACTTTTTTTCTTGGCATCGTCAGCAACCTGTGACAGTAGATTGAGGTTCGAGGAAACATACGAGATGCATAGATCGCACACGCGAGTCCTCAAAGGCCAATTCGACGTAGACTGGCCGCCTGTGGAGGGATGGGAACTGGCCCTCGACACTGGCGTAGGCCAGTTGACGCCGATCGCGCCCCCCATCGATCTCTCTGCAGCATCGATAGTGCTAGGAAAATCGAGATCAAAATCACAGTTCATGGTTCGGAAGATATTGCTGTCCGATGATTCCTCGAAGTCAGAGACAGTGACAAGTTTGTGATCAGATATCAGGCAGACAGGCGTATGAATCAATTGCTTGTCTGTCTCCAAGGTCAAAGCGGGTCTTTTCAACTAATTGCAGGGTTGCGGTACACGTAGCAGAGAGAGAAGGTCGTAAAGCCGCGATAGTACTCAGTAAACGATGTACCTCAGCGACACTGATGTAGCTAGCTAATCCACCAGTCTCTCTTACTAATCAGTGGTAGCGACACTTACTCAACCATATGTTCTGGTGGTCGGATCCACCACTCCATAGCGGGAGCAGGTGGCAAACTCCGGCACCCAATGCGAAAAGCCCGGCAGTTCCGGCCAGGTTGCGTACTAAGATCGGAGAACGAAACGATGGACAGAAGTAAACAGGCGTTTAGAAGCCGCGTGTACAGGGTGACATAGTCAGCAATCTTTATTTGTTAACTGAGTCATAACGACTGAAGGCCGAAGGCTTTACCTAACGGGCGCAGAGTCTGCGGCATCCTCTCAGAGGAACTCATCGGGCCTAGAGCAACGGAAGAGGCAGCTTATCGCGATGACTAAGCGGAATGCTCTCAAAGTTTGCGGGCTCAAGTTTTTGCTCTGGACGAGGAGGGACTCCGATGTCCTCGACCGTAACTATCCATACGGAAAACTGGGGGCCATGGCTCTGTTGGAAAGGCGAGTGGTGCCATGCCGCCTTTCAACACTCTCATTTTCCCGTTTGACCGTTTGGAAATAACTATGCGCTGAATAAACGGCGGTTCAATACTTCAGCGCTCCTCCTAAATAAAACCTCGGACCTTAGGAGGCTCTGATTGCCGCACAAAGCATCCTAAACTTGTCAAAGGTTAGTGCTCTGGTTAGAGTTCGAACTGGCCACCTGTACGTTGACTTTCGCCAACCAAACTTACACAAAGTAAACTTCACATAATTCCTCCCGAGGACCCCGCGAAATTACCCCGCATTCATCCAACCCATACGCTGACCTCCTGTCCTTATTCTCTTGTAATCTGTTGAACCGTTGATTGATTGATTGAACTGTCTGTCTGGGGCCTTTCTGATGCAGCCTAGCTAATCTCTAAAAGAGGGGTAAAATATCATGTGACTCTTCCATTTTGGGAAGAGCAGCTCCTTTAACCAAAATGCCCTGCTAATTGGCACCCGGCGGTTTGACATAATCTAAGACTATAACAAGCTAAGTCTTTATAGTCTTATTATATTAAGGTTGCAAATAATATATATAGCTTATTACTTTACTTCCCTTACCTATGTTTTATACTTATATAAGTACTTATAAGTTTTCTTAGGTATAACAGCTTTTAAAAATACTTTATATAATTTATTTAACTACTTATAAATATTAAAGACTTATTATAAGTCTTTAAAAATATTAATCTCTTTTTATAGCTAGTAATTATTAAAAAATACATAAAACATAATTATTAGATATATTATTTTATAATTAAAAAAGGATAAATATATATAGGCTATTTTACTTTTTAATTTAATAGTATTATTAGTTAAGTTAGCTTTTTAATATATAAAAATTTTAATTATTAAATTAACTTTTATATTTTTTTTTAATTGAAAATATTAATAAGCTAAATAATAAGTAATAAGCTAAATTAAATGGTTATAAGCTATAAATATTATAAATATATTAATATAGCAATTAAGCTATAAATAAAAGGAATTAAGAGCTAGGTTAAATAATATGTTAATTAATATATAACTTAACATATTACTAAATAGGCTTTAGCTAATCTTTTAATATATTACTAATTTAAATAAGGGTAAAATTAATAATATATTAAAAATATATATAAAAAAAAGTTATTAATATAATAATAATCTTTCTACTTAATAATTTTAATTCTTAATATCATTAATATTATAAATATATTAATGTATACGATAAGCGAGCGAGACAGACAAGCGAGCGAGACACCCTACTTTTCACCTTAAAGGCAGATTTTTAAATAATTCTTAAAGTTTCAAATTAAACTTAAAATAGCTAAGATCCTAACAACATACATATAAGTCCTAAAATAAGCTATGGGAAATTTCTTAAATTTTAAAAAAAATCCTATATAGCTATAAACTTTAAAATATATTTACACTGTAATTTACACTGTATTTTAAGGTTTTCTACATAAAATAAAATAATCAAAAGTCTTTAAAAAATACTTTATTATATAATAACCTATACTATTATAAGAAATAATTTTCTTAGATTTTTAGCTATTTTATTTAAGTATTAAGAAGCTATAGGGTAAGCTACTTTTTGCTGTATAGTATACTGTCTCGCTCGCTTGTCTGTCTCGCTCGCTTATCGTGTACGTTATACTAAATTACATTTAAGCTTGATTTTAAAAATTAATTTATATTAATTATAATTAATTTATTTTAAATATTTCTTTAAAAAATATTATATTTAGAAATGTTATAAATAAACTTATTAACTTATTAATATAGTATATAGTATCTTAACTTAATTTAAATAAGTATCTAATTATAGAGAAAAAGACTAGTAGTCCGAGAACCGCTCTCCAAAGTCCAGAGTCAGCTCGTCTCACATATTTGAACACATAATACAGACCAAAAAAAGACGAACTTACTAAGCCTTTTCTTGTTTATGTTTCCGTTGAAGGGGCCCAAGATGTCAACCACTGCAGACAGGACGGACTCGCACACTGGTCTTTCATTCCGCCCATACAACACATGGAATAGGACCCCGGAGGGTGTCTTGAGCATTACTCTGCGACCACCTCCGGGATACGGGGGCGAGATCTGGGATCGCAGCGCCTTCAATGGCTACAGCTTTATCGAAGTCATCTTGTGTCAAGGCAATACAGGCCCATCCATCAAATGCGGCAATGCCGGCTGGAGCTTTGCGAGCGACGTAACAGTATGGATCTTTGCTGTAGCCACGATAAAGGACTATGTCGTTAGAGCGCCATGCCTCAACTAGGCCGAAGTCAACGGCAAATTTCTCCAAATCATCAAGATCTGGGTGCTCAAAATATACGTGGGAAACCCGTTCGAGCTGGATCTTGGAAGGATTGTTTTGAACCTCGCAAGCTCGAAGAGAAGCAATGATCAACAATCTATCCTACTTGGAAATTGAGATAGAACAGGGGCGCTACAAGAACGTTTTTGATGGTTTAGATGTTATCTATGGTAATATCCGACGACGACAGTAGCTATTAATTCTGATGACTTCGAAATGGTGCACTGGGCTGACTGTTGCAGGAGGATGAAAACTGAAGAATTCGTCGCGGCTTGAAAGGAGTCGGAATACTTCTACGTACTCCGCTAGGAGGTAATGCTCGCTGACGTTGAGGACAGTGTAGCTGTCTCCATTTTGAGTTCCGCGGAGGATCTCCAGGTTGAATATTGTCTAACGAGTCACTAATCCGCTCTAGCTGGTTCTAGAGCACCGAGAATACGCTAGCTCTAATCCATACATTTCTTCCGCTGCACTAACGTCTCGCAACCACCATCCCACAGCAAAGATTGGGCTTTTGGGTATATACTCTTTCCGCCGCGGAGTAATTTACCATGTAGGGAATTAATGAATGGCCGTTGTGCGTTCTATTATCTCATGGACTAGCCGGGAGTAATCACGAGGCCGTTACTTCGGAGGTAGCCTGCGTCCACATGTCAAACAATTGTACCTCAATATTGTCATTCCGAGTCACGAGTCAATTATTCCAGAAAGTAATATCCAACCATGATATTTGCATATAAGGTCACTCTTAATTGTATTTGCATCGTTTACCCGACCGTGTATGCGTACTGATCCTGACAAACGCTGATAATATTGACACCATCTAGATTGCTCAGGATATCTCATTCCTCATAATCCTCTTCAAGCCATCGCCGAAGCTCTACGTGGCAACAATGCCAGCATCATCAGCAATAGCACCAAAGAGTCCATGGATTCATCCCAGCCCGCACCTGACGCGCCTAGACGCATTCTGAAGACTTATCAACCGCAAGTACGACGTGAACTTGACCAACTACACCGAGCTGCACAAGTGGTCCGTTGACGAGATCGAGTCCTTTTGCCACGACATTTGGACCTTTTGCGGCCTTGTATACACCAAGCCTCCGACAGCCGTCGCCGTTGGCATCGAATCTATGTGGCCACGGCCACGATGGTTCCCAGGTGCCCGGCTTAACTACACGGAGAATGTACTGATTAAAGGTCTAGCTGCCCACCCGGATGCGGTTGCTGTATCAGCGTGTCGCGAAGGGGGAACTGAATGGCGCTATCTAACGTGGATGGAGCTCCGCCGCCATGTCGCCTTGTACACGAGTGCCTTGAGACACGTGGGAGTCAAGCAAGGGGATCGCGTAGCTAGTAAGTTGGATGACCATCGTCACATGCTAGGAGTTCAAGGTGAAGCTGACCGCGAGTTATGTAGCCGTGGCGACAAATTCGGTCGAATCGCTCCTTATACTACTTGCCGCCGGCAGCGTCGGAGCCATCTTCTCGTCCACTGCCCCGGACATGGGACCTAAGGGTATCATCGAGAGATATGCTCAGATCCAACCCAAAGTCTTATTTGTCGAATCCACGGTTCTGTATGGGGGACAGAGGCGGAACCAGCGAGAAAGGCCCAAGGCGGCCGTTGGAGAGCTAAAGAAACGGGTGCAGCAGCTAGAGCTTGTTGTTGTCATGACAGGGCCGGCCTGGAATGATACAGGCGTGTAAGTGTGCAGTCACGGCTCCTTGATACAGAGAAAGCACCTCGATTGACATGAGACACAATAAGTATCCACCTGAATGACTTTCTCAACGCCGAATCCCTTCCACTGGAGTTCGCCCAACTTCCATTTGACCATCCAATCTACATCCTTTACTCGTACGTCTATCGGTGCTTTTGACCCTAGAAATCGAGCTCATATTTTTCCTAGCTCCGGCACCACAGGGCCGCCGAAATGTAGGCTGGTTCTTGTATTCGTTGATTCTAGGGCTTGCGTGGATCTGAAGAGACATAGTCCGTGACTTGTTGAAGGGCAACTACTGACATTATCTACAGGTATCTGTCATGCTGGCGATGCCGCCCTCCTTCAACAGAAAAAGGACTTGATTCTTGGTGCCGAACTGGGAGAAGACTCGACGTACTATCAGTATACAACAGTTGGTGGACGAAACGGCCTTCTTCCTTGCCAATAGGCCTTGTATGGCTAATAACTTGAATAGATTGGCTGGATGATGTGGAATATGCAGGTCGCTGCTCTAAGCATTGGGTCGAGAATCGTTCTATATGACGGCAGTCCGCTCCATCCCTCGCCATCATTCCAAGTCCAACTCCTGGAACAGCAGGGGTACGTCTAACCTTGCCACCCACTAAACGTCCATAGTTCCTTCGCAAGTCACAAACAGATCGCTGATATGCCGTTGTGAAGTGTCACTCACTGGGGTACAAGCCCAAAATTCCTCGCGGCGCTTAGGCATAGTCTTCGTGAAGCATAGCCTCCGATGCAGAGCCTCCAGGTAGCAGTAGTGTCCGGGGCACCCCTTCCAACGGAGACGAGCCACTGGTTCTACGCAATGTTCCCTAAGCAAGTCGCCCTCCAAAGCAGTTCAGGAGGGACTGATCTAGCTGCAGGCAGTGAGCAAGACCCCCTAGTATCCCCCTGTCCTATAGTAAGTGCACCTGCTGATCATTACCTGCGGGCACGCAGTTGTTGGAGGCAACCTCATCGTTCCTCTTCACGGACCCCAGCTCGCCGCTCCGAGCCTCGGCATGCGGGTCGAGATCTGGGACCAGAGCGGCAGAAACATCGAGGATTCGGGCCTGAAAGGAGACCCTGTTATTACGAAGCCGTTTTTCAGCATGCCCGTCACATTTTGGGGTGAAGGGGGTCACGAGAAATATCGCAAGGCATATTTCGATGTCTTCCCTGGCATCTGGTGCCATGGCGACTTCATGTCCAGGGATCTTAAGACTCAATGCCACATTATCCACGGTCGTAGTGATGGGGTGCTGAACCCGGGAGGTATGGCATCTGATAAAGAACAAATCTTTCGAGTACAGTGTAGACTGACCATGATGGGTGATTCAAGGTGTCCGGTTTGGCACGGCCGATCTTTACAACGTCCTTCACAAGTTCCCCCAAGTCGAGGATTGCATTGCTGTCGGACAGCGCCGGCCCAAGGACCACGACGAGCGCGTGCTTCTCTTTCTCAAAATGAGGGACAATACCCAGCTAGAGGACTCCCTGCGTGTAGATATCGCGAAGACCATCAGGAAAGACTTGAGTGGGCGGCATGTTCCAGCATATATGTTTCAGGTTCGGGACATCCCATACACGCCGAACGGGGAGAAAATCGAGAACCTCGTTAGAGACATGGTGTGTGGGAAGAGGGTCAGGGTCGGCGGCACGGCGGCAAACCCGGAATGCCTGAGGGAGTATGAGCAGTATTTTCATCTGCCGTTGGTAGAAGATAAAGCCAAGCTCTAACGTTGGGTATGCAGCAGCACCCTATGAGCATAGATTTCGTAGAGCAGAATGCTATAAGGAGATCCTAGGTAGATGCAACTGGGCGAATATACTATTGAGAATTAGACTATGGTATTGCATGCATAAAAACAGCATCGTTATCGTCCAGCATTTTAGCCGTCTAAGCAATTGTGAAAACAAGGATCCGTTTGAGGGTACAAGTAGTCGGAACTCGCAGCCACTTAATTTCTTTGCGTGCTCAATACTAGGAGGTTATCTTTTATGGGACGAGTCTTGCTTAATTCATCGATAATCACAGTCGCGAGAGCGATGACGTCCTAGCTATTGAGAAAATATGGACTTCTCGCCAAGATCCAGGTTTGTAATCTCAATCCTCCATGTAGTGGGTGACAAGTTGGGGGGGAGTGTTGTGGACATGCCATTCGTGATCACTAGGATCCCGGAGTATCCAGCGTTTAGGCCGTCATTAGCGCGGAGAAACTCTATGCGCTAGTTCCTCCGGCGCTAATCCTATGGGATTGATGATAGGCTGGCTCCATGGTGGTGAGTTGGAGTCATGTAACCCTACAGGAGAATCTTGTTCCCCCGACTCCAGATGTAAGACCACTCCAGGCGACGATGCGGCTTTCTTGGCCACGGCGCTTACCACTGCATCGGGTCGCGACGACCACCAGATATATGTCGGCCGATGTTCGCGGTTCGGACAGGATTGTTGTGTAACAAGAAATCAGAAGACGACTTATAATCCGCCTGCTGACGGCTTGAACACTATCGCAATCAAGTTATATTAGTCTCTTTAATATGGCTTTGTCTCCTTATGTATGTAAACCAAAACTCGAGTTCCGTTAAGAAGATATGCTGAAACTCGTAGTCGTGGCCACTCTGGTGGCGCCTGCTAATCCTCCTCAACCTTAGCTTCTATAATATGCTCGGAAATGTCTTTGCTTCGGGCATAACGCCTCTCTTCGGGCTCATTATGCAGGAGTTCCACTGCACTGAGAATGAGGCATCGCAGCTCGGCACGTACGTCTTACTTACCTTGGGCCTCTCGGTATGTGAAAGATTCCACCTGTACAATTGCCGATGGCAATCCCCCATCAGTCTCCTTCGATTCGCGCTAACACCGACGCCGCTCAGAACTTCATGGCTCTTCCTTTTACCTTTCTTATCGGCAAGCGCTACACAATCATCGTCTCTGTCACCGTCTTCCTTGCCGCCAACATCTGGAGTGGTGAGGCGCAGTCCTACCAATCCCTTCGAAGCGCCCGTATCCTAGGCGGAATGGCCGGCGGCCTGATTGAGGCTCTCACTCCGACCATACTCGCCGAGACGTTCCCAGAACACCATCTCGCCAAGGCCATGGTGGTCTACGTCGGGTTCCTCGCCGTTGGCGCAGCGCTTGGTCCTATAATTTCCGGTGCTATAGCCAAATGCTTGGGAGAGTGGAGATGGTTCAACAGGGTCATGTCCATCGCCGTGGCTGTGAATCTCGTCTTCAACACCCTTATGCTCCCGGAGACGACGCACGACGGCATAAGCCTCAATGGAGGGGCGGTCTTAGGGGGCCAGAATGAAGACGAGGTGCCGAGGAAAACCGAATGCAAAGCCGAGGAGAACAAGATCGAGAACGTCACGAGCACCGCGAAGACCATATCGTCGGCTGAACAAGTGACGCTCAAGAGGGAATACGTGCGGCGATCGTTCTCCCTGCATTTCGTCGAGCTGAACTGGAAAGCGTTCCTCATCTCCTTCTTCCAGCCCCTTAAGCTCATCGTCCTGCCTCAAGTCCTTGTTACTGTTATCATATTCGGCCTGACCATCGGCTGGACTGTCATCGCTTCTATCCTCATCTCCCTCATCTACACTCAGCCACCCTTACTCTGGGATCCGTTATCTATT
Organism: Fusarium redolens; assembly: GCF_020744475.1. NCBI lineage: Eukaryota > Fungi > Ascomycota > Sordariomycetes > Hypocreales > Nectriaceae > Fusarium > Fusarium redolens. The sequence continues at coordinate 12,298 of NW_025763702.1, read as the reverse complement.
GGCCTACTCAATGCTGGTTCGCTGGTTGGTATTATCATTGGCCTCCCCATTGGCGGTGCCCTCGCCGACATGCTCTTCAACCGTGCAACCCGACGATCCAACGGCGTGACAAGCCCAGTGACCCGTCTCCCCGCCCTCTTGCCTGGTGCCTTGCTCAGTCCTGCTGGCTGCGTAGTCATGGGCTTTGCGCTACGAGACCCGGATAATTACATCGTGGTATGTGTGGGATGGGGTATGCTATGTTTCGGACTTACCGGCTCGGCCAACGTGCTTCTCACATATGCTATCGACTGTCTGCCGACACGGGCCGCACATATCGGCGTCCTGGCCAACGTGACAAAGAACAGCATCGGGTTTGCTGTGTCGTATGGTGCTGTGAACTGGTTCCGGAAGATGGGCCCCGTGGACCAGTTCTCCACCATGGCGGGCATACTATGGGGGTCATATCTCCTCGTGATTCCCCTCTGGGTGTTTAGTGGGATGTTGGAGAGATTCGGGGCAAACTTTGGGTGAGTGGTGAAGGACGTAAGCGGGTACTATGTCAGAGCGAATAGCTGGAGTCTACTTAGAGCCGCCCGTGGAGACCGGGATCTGGATGAGCCGTTCATCAATGGAAGACCGACTCTCGGTCACTCATTGGATAGAGAATCAAGAGCCTCTCCTTATTCCTACCCATCCGCATCTGTGATATTCCTACTGGGTTCTGGCCCAGGTGGCTTGGCTATCGTAATGCGACGAATCTTAAACATAATCAAGTGTTATATAAAAAGTCGCTTAAGCCGTAGCATTGTCTAGCAGGATAGCATGGAGATGGGAAAACCTGGGGGCTTTCATCGAGCACACGTAGACACAGACACAATCCATCATTACCCTCGCTCAGATTTCAATTCTATAGAGTATCGAATAACCTCAACCTCCCCTGATGATGATGTTGACATCGATGGAATCTCTTGGCGGTTCAGATCACGTCGCACCCCGTGTATTTCAGTCTTGAAGTCCATTATTGAATATTCCCACATAACGCTATACCTTCGGGCTACTTAAAATCTGAATTGGAATACCTGCAGCTTAAATGAAAATCATTTCATTGTCTAGCTAGCACTCCCTATGCGTTGCTGATTGGAGGCTAATGAATCCCTTATTCAAACATAGTCTTATTTGTCAACACACTGACGTTGGGGATCTCCACTTCAACAATGTTTCCGTCCCTCAAGAGACGGCGAGGGTTCTTCAAAACTCCAACACCTGCTAGCGTTCCAGTCATGACTGCTCTCCCAGAAGGGATAGTCATGCCTTTTAATTGCTCAAGCACCGATTAGTTGAGTGCTGAAGCAGGAGAGGATATTATAAAGGCACGAATTGGCAACATACCTTGGCTCATCCAACTTAATATCTCGGCTGGTTTCCATATGAGATCTTTCATAAACTCTGCGTCTTGCACAGTCTCTCCATTTAGACGTGTAATGAGTTTGAGGCGTTCCCCTTGCCCAATGACCTCCGGGCGTACATGCGTTGGCCCGATAGGGGCAAACACGTCGAAGGCCTTGGCAAAGTAGAATTGACGCCCACGCTGTTCCGGAAGCTGATACAAACAGTATGATATGTCATTGCCCACAGTGTAGCCAAGGATGCATGGCTGGCCTTCCTTTGCGTTCACGTCGCGACATGCCCGAGAAGTCATGAACACAAGTTCTTCCTAGAACCACTTAAGGCTACGGGGAACTGTGATACTCCTCGGAGAACCTCGCAAGCTCCACCGGAAACGCGGGTCATCGGCAGACCCGGCCTCACATTTGCGCCGCCGATTCTCCGACGCCAGGGGGGAGAATGAGGGGAAAATCCGCCGGCGGATTCTAGAGGCTACCATCGGGATGGCGTCAATGCGATGACTTACGACCAAAGTTTCGGGCTGTCACACTAGATGGCGGCTAACTGTACGTGACTTGGTGGTGGGATGGATCTCGGCCTACCTCAGCACGCCTCTTACTCAGCGGCATGTATCTACGATTCGGAGATAATTATGTGCAGCTCTTTGAACCATGTACAGGGGCTCTCGAAACCGAGTCAACTCGGCGAGTTGCAATTTACAACGCAGACATACTTTCTTTTAGCCCGCAGCTCGCCGCCATTTCTGGAACTTCAGCATACGCATTATCACGCCTGAACATGAGCGCTTGCGAGCTTTCCGCAGTTCCGGCCAAGGCGGCGATTAAAGAAATCGCAACGGAAGACAAAACAGAAACAAATATTCGCAGCAGCAAAAGCATCATTTCATCAAAACACGACAAGAGATACTTGGCGCCCGCCAAAGTCAAGAAGCGGGCAGCATGGGCATGCAAACACTGTCGAGCTCGCAAAGTGCGCTGTGACGTCGTGTACGGCTCGCCATGTCGAAATTGCAGATGGGACAAGATGGAATGCAGTATCCAAGAAACTCGCTGGCAAACGTGAGTTCTTGCCATCCATCTCCCAGTTCCCTTATACATTCACAGCCAATGAGAATAAGGGGGCGTTACAGTTAAAAGAGTTGATGGCTGACGTTTCTTCACCCCCAGAAACCACGTCTCCATCGCCAACAAAGTCACGGGAGCGGAAGTACAGAACCGCCCTGTGGCCAATGTAATAAACCTCAACAGCGTTGTAGAGGTTCGAAAGTCGAGAGGTGCTGCTATCGGTTCGTTTACTGGCCTTGCTGCAAATAAGGTATCAAATGAAGCGGCCGCAGCCAAGGAAGCAATCAAGCATGGTGCACCAAGCCTCGGCGACCAGGTGCCCCCCGGTTTCAAGCCTCTTCCAACCAAGGTTGCCGCTGAAGATGTAAGATATCTCCGGTCCAAGGGCGCTCTGTCGGTGCCAAGTGTGCCGTTACAGAGTGCTCTGCTCCAAGTCTACGTGGAATATGTCAACCCGCATATGCCTCTGGAGTTGTTTCCATTCCTGAACGCCACAAACGCCGGCGATGGCCGGGCCGGAAAGGCCAGCCTGCTGATGTACCAGGCCGTCATGTTTGCTGCCACAGCATTTGTCGATATAGAAGTTCTGCTGGAAGCCGGCTATGCGACCCGCAAAGCTGCGAGGAAGTCATTCTTCCAAAAGTCCAGAGCAAGTAGACCATCTCTCATCCCAGAGTTTTAGAGGCTGACAAAACGACTTTGTAGTTGCTGTATGATTTCGACTGCGAACCGAATCAGTTGGTGGTTGTGCAAGCTCTTCTCCTGATGACATACTGGTACGAGACATCAGAAGACAAGAAAGGCGCCTGGCATTGGATAGGTATGGCCATATCGCTGGCATACACCCTGTGCCTCCATCGAGATCCGAGTACCACGAGTATGTCGGCAGCCAGACAGAAGCTGGGGAAACGAATATGGTGGTCATGTTTCATGCGTGATCGCCTCATCGCTCTAGGTATGCGGCAGCCTAGCCGTATACACGACGAGGATTTCGATGTTCCGATGCTAGAGGAGAGCGACTTCGAGATTGAGGTCTTTCCCAAGGGTAATAATATTCTCCTAAGACAATGCGCCGTCGTCCGAGATACTACGATGCAGCAGGAGCTTGCGGCATTGTTTATTGCAAAAGTTCAGCTGTGCATCTGCATCGGCCACGTGCTAAATTCCATGTATTCAGACGATATGCGGGATAAGGCCATTCCAGAAAACACTACCATCAACACCTGTATGCTATTACCAAATAAGAAGCTTGATAATACGGAATGGTTCCTATCTATCAACCTCGAACTTGTGGCTTGGGCCGAGGCCTTACCTCCCTGTTGCCGGTACACACCTCTGATGCCGCTCGATATAAAGAACAGTAATGCGACTATCGCGGTTCAACGAACTTTGTTACACATGTTGTACTATACCATAGAGTTGACCTTGCATCGTCCGCAGCTCTTGCCACCGTCGCCCACTCAGGTCATGACTACCCCGAGCGTAGTCCAGGGCGTATCCCGTCTACATGTTCGGAACGCCACTATATATATTACACGCATGGCATCGGAGCTACACCATCTCCGACTTGACAGGTTCCTCCCCGTCACTGGTGTGACAGTCATCCTGCCCGCCATGATGATACAGCTCCTTGAGATGACAAACCCTGCTCCGCGGGCCCGTGTTCTTGCAGCCCGCGGGTTCCAGCAGTGTTTGTGCGTGATGGAGAAGCTCCGCGAGATCTACGTTGCTGCAGACGATATCGTTGGCTTCCTAGACGCCGCGCTGCGCAAGCTTGGCATCGACGTCAACGAGTTAGCCGCCACAGACCTCACCAACCAAGACCTCAAATTTGCCGAGACCGACTCTGGCGGGCAAACTCTGCGGGCAGAGCTAAACCTGGACTTGGCCAATTGTGGTTCTACGTCTTCGGCCGTTGGCATATCCAAGGAGACCAGCTTCCCGGATCTCATATATTGGATAGAGCAGAAAGTCATCGACTGGAACGACGTCACTGGCACTGAGATTGATCTAGACAAGTAGCTGTGGTTCCTGCCTAAGGAGACTTAATAATAAAACAAGGCATATAATAGAACTGTAGCTTTTAGTTAAAATTAATAGTAAATAATATGCTAAATATTATTTTTCAAGTAATATAATAATTACCTTTTTATTTACCTAAAATAAGCTTATTAGCTTATTATTTAATTAAGTTTTTTATATAATAAATTTTTATTTTAATATAATATATTTAAATAAGAGTATATATAATAAGACTAAGATTATATAATTAAAATAATATATTAATAAGGTTTTAAACTTAATATAATATAAAATATAATAACTTTAATATTAAAAGCTTAATAAATTATATAATTATTACTTTAAATTTTAAAATTTAATTAAATAAGTAAACTTAGTTTACAAGTATAGTTAAGATATTTACCCTATTTATTATTGTATTTATTAGTTAAGCTGGTAATATTTAATTTATATAGGAGGATTTTTTTATGCTAGCAGACCATTGGTTAGCTGATGTTTCTTAACCTAACTAGGCAATATTTATTAAAAAACAGGCTATATAAACCCTATAAAGATAGGGAATGTATATAAAATAGTCCTTAATTAGGGCTATTTAGAACTATAAATTATATGAAATTAGGATTTTATTTTAATTTTGTATTAAATCTTTTATTTAATTGGGAAAAAACTAATATAGTAACCCCTTGTCTGGGCTAGGCTAAATTGGCTTAGATAACTTGAAATTTTCAGCTAATAAGAGCAGGCCAGGTAAACCTCGGTAAAATAGTAAAGTTATCTATAAAAAAAGGGCTATTTAAGAAGTTTTTTTTATAATTTTATAATTTTTATTTTATTTTTAAATTTAAGTTTAAAATAAAAATAAAAGGAAGAAGAAGAAGAAGAATAATAATAATAATAATAATAATAATAATAGCCCTTTATAGCTTATTAAAAAATAATTATTAATAATAAGCTTTTATTTTTTATAAGCTATTATTTCTTTCCTTTTTTTTATAATAATTAAGTAATATTTACCTATAAGTTTTTTATTTTAATTATAATTAATCTTAAGATATTTTTAACTTTACCTTAGTTTTATAATTATATATTAGTAATTAAGTTAAGATAATATACTTTACTTTAAAATAAACTTATATTAAATACCTCTTATATTTACTTAACTTAAAGTTATAATTAGTAATATATTATTAGGCCTAAGTAGTAAATTAATATAAACTTTTACTTAATTCTTAAAGATTTTATATTTAAATACTTATTTTTATATAACTTTAATTTCTTAAATATTAAGATTATATAACTTATTAAACTTTATAAATTAAAAATATATTTTAATTTCTTATAATAATTTAATTTATATTTATAAACCTTATTACTTAATAATAATAATAATAAAAAACTTTAAAGTAAATTTATTATATAATTATTAATATTATAAGTTTATATATTAATATTATTATTAAGTAATTAATAAGTATTTTCTTTATATTTCTACTTATTTTAAACTTATTATATTTATTAATAAATACTTATTTTAATTATTATATTACTTATATCTTATTAATATTATAAAATTTCTTATATAAACTTAATTATTAATAAGCTATTAATATATATAATAGTTTTAAGATTACCTTACTTATTAATAATATATTAAGTAAATTCTTTAAGCTAATTATATATTAAGGTAAGTCTTAAGGAATGCTAAGTAAAAGCCTTGTTTATAAGATATGCTTTTTAAATTAATTAAAAGTATTAATAATAATATATATATATAGGTTTTTTTAATTCCTTTCCTTAAATATAATTATAAAAGATTATATAAAGAACTTATTATATTTTAATAGCCTTTATAATATTTTTAGTAATTAATACCTTATTAATAATATATTAAAGTTAATTCTACTAACTATTTCTTTACATCATCAAGCTACTATCTATACAAGTTCTTAACTAAAGTCCCCAGTCTAAGGTCCTTAATAAATCCCTTATCACTTGCCTCTACAGGCCTTCCTACTATAAGGGATTACTCTAGCTTCTGCAGCAGCTTAATCTCCTCCTTAAGGTAGCCTTTAGAAATTATTAGCTCTTTATAATAATAATATATAAGTAAGAGGACCTTATAGCCTAAAATAGCTTACCTAATAAAGGTAATATTATCCTCTTTATCTTAAGTCTTTCTAATCTCTATTACTATATTATAGGGCTTATCCTTATATTTATAGTCTTTAAGAGCTACTATAAAATAAGGGATTAGGTCAGGCATTTTAATATAAAAGGCCTTATCCGGTAGCTGCAGGCTTCTTCAGAGCATCATGACGGTGCAGCTATGATGCTGTTAGCAGTTGCAGTCAGAAGAGGGAAAGTCAGGTCGGATGACTTACTGCATGATAGATAATTGAAGCGTGGTATCCTTTTAGGTAGGTTATAGGAAGTAGGTTGTGGCTAGCTAATAAGCAGGGCTTTTTAGCTGGCATATATGCAGCTAGGTTTAGGCTATAATTAAGGCAGCTAATTATAATAATTTAACTTAATAAAGCTTTACTAGCTATAAGGGCAATAAATATTTAAACTATATTAGATTTTAGAAATACTTAGATATATCTTTTAAGGCTAACTTATAAACTTAAAAAAAAAGAAATTAATAAAAATTTTAAAGTTAAAATTTTATATATTTTATTATTTTTAATTAAAAATACAGCTAGATTTTAATTTAACTTATTAGTTATTAAGAAATTATATACTTTTAATTATAATATATAAGATTTATAATTAATATATAAAATATAAGGTGCTTAAAAACCTCTAAGCTATACCCTGCCTTAGTATTATATACTTAATAGTTAGTGCCTTTTATTAGAGGTCTTAAGAAATATAACTATTAAGGTCTTGTTATAATTTTATTTACTTTTTAATAAAAGATAATATAAAATAAGGCATTATTATTAATAATAGCTTTAATTAGCTTAATCCCCTTAATATAACTATTTTAAAAGTATTAAGGCAATAAATTATTTTATAATTAAATTATACTTATAAAATATTATTATTTAGGTATATAATCTCCTATACTATCTTACCTTTTCCTTTTACTTAACTTATTATATACTTATAATTATTTAAGTATTCTTAATAGTAGACCTTACTTTATAATAGTAATATATTAATTTTTATAAATAAAGTAGTCTTTAAATCCTTATTTAATAAAGGTCTTTTTCCCTTTAATAAAGATATATATAATAAAGTAATCATAATAAGTAGCCTTATACCTATAATTAAATACTTTTATTTTATATTAATAAATAATATATTTAAAATAGATTAAATTATATTAATTTTAGTTAAAAGTCTTATAAAACTTAGGGTTAGGTAGTAAGGTTTATTAACTTCTAGGGTTATTAATATTATTATTATTATTAATATTAGATTACTATTAAACCTAGAAAACTAAGGCTATTTTAATAATATGATAAATATAATAGTAAAATATATTAATAGAAGCTTAAGGGATAGCTATATAAAAATTAAGAGTTTCTAAATTAACTTAATTAAAAGATATATAAGAAATAAAGGAAATTAAATTTAATTAAGTTCTTAAAGAGTATATTATTTAGTCTTTTTATTAAGATAATATAAATAACCTTAAAAGATTTATTTTATAATATTAAAATAATATTTATTTCTTTTATAAACTTATTTATAATAAGTAACTTATCCTTTTTACTATAATTTTACCTTTAGCTTATAACCTTTTTATTTTTACCTTATTTATATATTTATTATATTTTAAATATTAAGATTTTATAGGTTACCTATTTATACTTATTTATTATTTAATATATATTTCTAAAGTTATAATAGACTTTATTAAGTTATAACCTTAAAATCCTTTCTTTTTATTTATATAATAAAAATAAGATATTATATAAATAGGAAGTTAATAAACTTTTATCTTATTAATATTAATATTTTTTAAGATAAATTAATAATAAATAAGAAGAATTTAATTAGATTAATTATTTTACCTTATAAATAAAACTCTTTTTTAGTATTAATTATAATCTTTATTAATTATATTTATTTAATTTTAAGCTTAAAGTCTTAGAATTAAAAACCTTATTTATATTTACAACCTTTTTTAAATCTAATTATTAATACTTTGTATTATTACTCTACTTATAACTATTTATAATACTATTATACTCTGTAATTTAAATACCTAAGCTACTTTTTTAATACTATATAATATAAATTAGGCAGTTAATAATACTAAACTTAAGCTTTAACTTAATATTACCTCCTTAATACTTATAAGCCTTAATTCGTATATTAATAATAAGATTAATTTAATTAAAATACATTAAATAAGAGGTACTTTATTACCTACTTAATTTTTATTATAATAAAAGTATTAGTAATTTTTATTATTATAAAGAAAAGCCTTATATATATTATATTAATAATTAATTTAGCCTCTTTTTATATTATTATTATCTTTCTTAAAAGGCCTTTTCTTTAGCTTTTTAACCTTACTTAGCCTTATTAAAAGCCCTAATAAGTAAACTATTTTAACCTTTTAGTATTAAATATTTATATCTTTCTTACTTATAATAAACCTTTTTAAATTTAAAAATAGCCTTATTTAATAAATATATATATTAAGAATATTATAATATAATTTACAAGCAAGTTAGCCACCTAAGCAAGTTGGCCATAAATCTTAGCCTTTATATTTTAATTACTAATAAAAACACTATAACCTATTTAATGAATTAAAACTAATTACTACCCTTATTCTTAATAACCCTAATTACCTCTTAGTAACTCTTTAAATTATATCTGGCCTTATTATAAGTCTAATAATATTAAATACCTAGTCTAATTAACCTTCCTTAATTATAACTTCTTAATAATTTAGCTACTACCTATATATTTATATCTATTTAATTAATTTAACTTTAACTAATCCTTATAGTTATCTTACTGCTATTTTATAATTAGGTTCTTTTTATTCTTTTCTTTTAGCTATATATTATATTTACCTTTTAAAGGTCTTTAATTTTAGCCTCTAGTAATATAATCTTATATATATTTCTTATTACTAACTTAGTTAAAGATTAAAAAGCTTTAAAGATTAACTTTAGAGAGCTATTATAATATCTTTTAATTTATTTTTAAAGGTATTTTAAATACGAATCGGCCTTAGTAATAATCCTTAATATCTTTAAGGTCTAAGGTTAAGCCTAGCTTATATCCTTTTTAAGAGGCATTAAGGTTTATAGCTATATATTAAGCTTTAAGATAATACTTTTTAAGTTAAAAGGAGTAAGCCCTGCTCCTTAAAAACCTCTCTTAATATTACTTTCTATAATAGTAGCTTAGTAGGCAGCATAAAAGGCAGGAAAGAACTTAATCTTAATAATATAGGTTATAGAGCATCTTATAAGATACTTAATTTCTTAACTATAGGCCCTCTTTAGCAGTCTAAAGCACTTAATATTAAGAGGCTAAAGTAAATAAGAGGAATAAAGAGGTATATAAAGTATAATAATATTCTTCTTTTTATAATATACTTTAAAGTTAGCTAAGTAATAACTTTTATAACTATTAAGGATTAAAAGGCAATAAAAACTAACTAATTAATTAATTATATACTAATTAAAGTACTTTAGCTAGTTAAGACCTATCTTATTATTTATTTATTTATTTAAAGTTATAATAATAGCCTAATTAACCAGGAGGCTGCTTCCTTTATATTAGTTATAAAGGTAATATTTACCTATAACTATAATAAATAGTAGGATTAATTTACCTTCTGTATTAATTGCCTTAATTATAATAACCTATTTTTAACTTTTAGGCTAGATTAATTTTAGTTTTCTATACCTCTCTATACTTATAACTACTTTACTAGTTAAATTATACCTATTATAAAGCCAGTCTTATCAAAGTTCTAGATATTATTTAATTAGATATTATATTTTATAATTATATTCTTTATAAGCCTAAACTAATTATAAATAATAGTTAAATTTTTATATAAGGCTCTTTAATAGTTATACCTTTATTAATAATATAATTTAAGCTTTAATTACTACTAAATAAAATTAATAACTTAATACTTATTAATAAGTAATATATTATAGGCAGTAAGGAGTTAATTTACTATATCTTTAATAATAGAGATCTAGTAAGGGAATCCTTATAAATCTAAATTAAGAATATATTAAAGGACAGTCTCTTCTTCTAGCTTTAATAGCTTCTATAAGTTTGCTATAATATTGTATTATAATTATCTACTATTTTTCTAGTTACTTAGAGTATTATAATTAACCTTATATATCTTAGCAGTATATTAGATACTTAGTTTAGGGTCTTTTTAAAGGGCTTAAAGAGTAAGAATAACTTAAGCTTCTTTTAAATGCTATAATATCTATAGTAGTTAAGATTTAATTAATCTAATAGTGTTAATATAAGGTAAGGGATTTTTAGCCAACTCGCTTAGGTGGCCAACTTGCTTATGAACTATGTTATATAAGTTTTATAATAACTTAATATTAATATTTTTATATATTTATTTTACTTATATAATATAATAATATATTAAATTTATATTATTAATATATTTTTACTTCTTAGTATTTTTATTTTAATTTTTAATTAATAATAATATTTATAAGTACTTTCTTTATTAAATTAAAAATTACATATAAAGTTAAAAAAAGGCTAAATTTTAAAAATTTATTTACTTATAAAATAATATTAAGTACCTAAAGGTCCTTATCTTAGACTTTATAAAGAATATATTAATTTAAAATAGAAAATATAAGTATTTAATATTATATTTTTAGTAAATAAAAAAGGTATTCTTTTTATTATATTTTAAGGTTACATTTATTCCTTATATAATACCTCTTTTTTAACTAACTTTCTTTATAATATATATAAAATAAGGTATTATAAATATATTTATATTACTCTTTTTAAGTTATATGCCTTATTTAATTTAGCTAGGGTATATTTAGTTAAATAATATAGCTATTAATAAGGGCTATATTAAAAAGGAAGGTCTTATAAAGTACTTAATATGGGCTATAATAAAGGGGATAATTATAAGTATAATATAACCTCTTTTAATTACCTTAGTTAATATAATTTATTTTATTATTATAAGAAGTAATAATTATAAGAATTAATATAAGTTTAACTAGCTTATTTTTAAAAAAGTAATATATTAGCTATATTATTAGGGTTTTTATTAATAATCTCTTTCTTTAATAATTATATTTTTTATTATTAATAAAAATAATTAAAAGAAGTAATATAAAAGTATTATCTTTTTAAATAATTAAACTAAGTTAAAAAGGAAAACAAGAAAAAATTATTAATTAAATTATATAAAAAAAATAATAAGTTTTCTTACCTAGTTAATAGCTATTAAAATAACCTTAATTTTATTAAATTAAAAGCTTAACTTCCTTACCTTATTAGTCTTTTTAATATTTATAAGGCTTTTATAAATATTATAATTAGGCTATATTAATAAAGAAAGGAAAAGAGATTTAATAATAAGAAAAGATAATTTATAAATATATAATATATTAATTCTAATAATAAGTTAATAAAGGTAATAATAATACTTTAAGTTAAATATAATACCTTTATTTTATCTTTAGTTTTTATAATAATATAAATAACCTTCTTAACCTTATTAGCCTTATTAAAAGCCCTTTATTAGCTACCTCTCTTCTTGCCTTTTCTTATCCTTTATTATAATATTAAGTTCTTCTTTTTAATACTAATTAAATTATATTTTATATTAGGCT